>NC_060174.1:94072862-94372862 GCF_021184085.1 Oncorhynchus gorbuscha | reverse complement strand
TGATTCACAGGCACGTTATCCGGCTACTGCAAAGCCTCTTCTTTTCCTTCTCCCCTTCTCTCCATCCTTCCTTGGCTTCTTGTTCGCTCTTCCCGTTTTCCCTGCTTCCGTTTACATTCCTTTCCCTTCCCGCTCTCCCTCTCGATGGTGTGGGTGATGCTGAAGCTGGGGAGAGATGGCTGTCGATGCTAGCTGCTTTGCATAATGGCTTCTGCATGGTGCAGCACTGTTCCGGAGGCCGGCTCGTCAATTATTCAGGCTGTTCATGAATGGAGCCGCACTGGCTGACGTCACCTAACTCTCGCTGTCAGCCCATCCGCCCCTCCCCCCAAACACACACACACACACACACACACACACACACACACACACACACACACACACACACACACACACACACACACACACACACACACACACACACACACACACACACACACACACACACACACACACACACACACACACACACACACAACAACAACCTCTCCTCTCAGTCTGTCTCTCACACGCATGCGAGATCGCACGCATACACCTGCAAGAATTCACGCGCACACATCAAACCCTCACTTCTCTCACTTACACTTTTGCACCATTAACACCCCGGTTTGCCAGTAAAGTTTATTCCTCTATTGTTAGGAAACAATGTTTTTTTTGGAGGGTGATATACTCCAGCTATGACATGTTATTTTGTTCCGATACAGAAACGTTTATTTGTGGAAAATATCAAATCAGGCCTTCAGGCTTTGGTTTGCACAGTGATAGTGGAGAAAAAAAAACAATATTCCTTTCACTACATGCTCAGATATGCTTGAATGTTCAGAAGAATATTCCATGAAACAGGGGGATAGAAGAAAAAAACAGGTTGGGAAGCAGAGAGAGGGAGGGAGGGAGAAGAGAGAGGGATGGATAGCAGTAGAGGCAAAGAGAAGGGTGAGGGGGCATTTTGACAACTCCCAACAAGCACACAGCTGGCTCTAAAGAGCGCCTGGCATCAGAACACACCGCACGCTTTCCTTCATCCCGCTATCCCCTCATCCTCCCCGGCCCAGAAGACATGAAAGGAGAGAGGGGGGGGACAGTGCAAAGTAAGATAAACAAACAAGCCAGATAATTTTACTCTGAAATGAGACTGACAGGGTTTTCAAAAAGATTGCACTGTGACCTTTAATTGATCTATGACCGTAGGTGCTGTCTGACAAGTGCCATACTACACCTACCACTCTACGACCCTGTTCAAGTCTTAATAATTGCAGGAAGGAAGGAGAGCTGCAGTTTACAAGTTTTGGGACAGGGCATAGGACTCATGTTCATTAGGGCCCGCAATAGAAACAATTTAATAATGTTTTTTGGACAAGTCCCTCCCCGTTCAGTCCACTTTCTTCTGACTGGTGCCTAATGATAATGACCCTGCAGAGATTCTAAGCCTGTGTTCCCTGGGGAAAAACAAGTTCCTAACACATTCCCAATCGATATTCTCCAATTTGCGCTGTCATCTGTGAATATACATTTCCTTCGCATGCTTATGTCAGCTCATTAAATCAACTCTAAACAAGTTAATTTAATTACATACGTGATCAAGTATCATTTCAAAGGGCCTCAACATTAAAATGAGGAATACATCTCCAGCTAATTCTGTTGTCTTTTCATCACATTCACAATGCAAGTTCTTTTGACCTTTTGGAAAATAAAAAAGCCAAGGGAAAACATTATGAAAGCCTACAGAAGCACAAAGAGATGTGTTATACTTCATTCTGTACTGGAGCCTAAAAACTAAAATATGGCACACTATGTTATGCTTCATTCAAAGTGCATAGCTTTAGCCTCCACATTACCAACCATTCACTGTGCCTTGTAGAGACTGTTTTCTGTTGAGTAACGCTGAATATGAATCCCCACGGGACTATTCTGCTGATTGCACATAGCACTCTGTGGCCTGAGCCAAAAGCAACCAATCAGACCTCAGCGCACAGCACACTGAACCAAATCGTCATATCCGAGAGCACCTAACTGCTGAGTGAGCCAAAATGTAGCCAATCGTGGGCTGTGAAGATGTAGCCTTTATAATGTAGATGGGGAGGTTTTCAAGGCAGACATACGCTCTCTACTTTAGCTGTGATATAGTGAACTGTGTGATGACTTTACTTGTAGAAGATAAAGTGTCTGGGGTACACACAGATTCTTCTCCCGGTGGTAGTTGGGCTCGTCTGCCATTTTAGAAAACACCAAGCCATCATTTCTTTGACGTTACCCTGGGAGAATCACTGTAATAAAGCAAGTTCATAGACAGAGGTTCTCCATTCTTATTTTACAGGGTAAATTCATATGAATTCAATACCTTTTGACAGCATCCCGTAGGATTTAAACAAAACTTTCCATATGTTTTCCCATGGAAGAAATGGCTGAAAATGACTTTTTGGACCAGAATGCCAAAGGAGATAGAGGTGCTCAAAGTATATCTATATATTTCTTTTTAAATATTCAATTATTTAAACATGCATGAACTTGATTTTTTAAATATGTGCATATTTTGTAGCTTAGACGCTATTTAATATTTGTTTTTTGCTGATAACTGAACTAAAATGGGAACACAATTCAAATGTAAACTTTCAAATGGTACCACAAAGATGGTTGGAGGTCCACACACATCAGAGAATGTTGACACACGCACACACACACACACACACACACACACACACACACACACACACACACACACACACACACACACACACACACACACACACGTCAGCGCAGTAGATCCAGCACAGAAGTCTAGCTCATGAGCTCCATCAGCAGCCAATTGAAATTTGGAATTGAAAATGAATGTGTTTATGTAAGAATGTTAGTGCATTCAATCGCATCGAACCGAAACGCATCGATTCGTTCTCTAATCAAACCGAATTGTTTCAAACAAAACACATCGTTCCTGTATCATATCGGGGCCCATGTACCTAGATGCGTATCGAATTGTCTTAAAAGGGAAAGATGCACATCCCAAATAGATAAACATATCTGTGTCTTCTCTGCTTCCCTGCAGGAGGTTGATTAAATCAGAGAGACACAAAGAGGACAACAAGGCTAAGAGTGAAGTATTGTAACGTTTCAATCAAGGATTGTTATGGCAGTGAAAAAAAAATAGACAGAAAAGGTATTATTCCATACCTAGATAGAAAAGCAATCTAGATATGGAATAGGTAATGCTGGATGGAGAAGTAGAACACCTGTTTAGGTGAGGTGCTGGATGGAGAAGTAGAACACCTGTTTAGGCGAGGTGCTGGATGGCGAAATAGAACACCTGTTTAGGCGAGGTGCTGGATGGCGAAGTAGAACACCTGTTTAGGCGAGGTGCTGGATAGCGAACCTGTTTAGGCGAGGTGCTGGATGGCGAAGTAGAACACCTGTTTAGGCGAGGTGCTGGATGGCGAAGTAGAACACCTGTTTAGGCGAGGTGCTGGATGGCGAAGTAGAACACCTGTTTAGGCGAGGTGCTGGATGGCGAAGTAGAACACCTGTTTAGGCGAGGTGCTGGATGGCGAAGTAGAACACCTGTTTAGGCGAGGTGCTGGATGGAGAAGTAGAACACCTGTTTAGGCGAGGTGCTGGATGGCGAAGTAGAACACCTGTTTAGGCGAGGTGCTGGATGGCGAAGTAGAACACCTGTTTAGGCGAGGTGCTGGATGGCGAAGTAGAACACCTGTTTAGGCGAGGTGCTGGATGGCGAAGTAGAACACCTGTTTAGGCGAGGTGCTGGATGGCGAAGTAGAACACCTGTTTAGGCGAAGTGCTGGATGGAGAAGTAGAACACCTGTTTAGGCGAGGTGCTGGATGGCGAAGTAGAACAAAATTAAAGGAGAGCCGCACCCTCTAGGAGCTCAGATGCAATAATTGAATAACCCAATATCCACCGTTTTGACAGACCTCATCAGTGTATAATGACAAACACTGCGGGTCACTGGTTTATATAGTGTCAAAGGACACACACAGGTGTCTGTAATCATGGCCGGGTGTGGTCTGATATCGTTGGTTATTTCTCAGATTTAAAAAATACTAAAAACATGAATCAGAGCATACGATCATAGATACAATTTGGCTATATAGGCCTACCAACATTTACAATGAATAGCAACATAACAATAATCACAAGAATGGCTTCAGATCAAAGTCCACGTTGAGACCAAAGGGACCGAGGGTCTTTAAATTAAAGATCCAGGCAGCCTCTTGTTTTAACAATAAATTGTCGAGGTCACCCCCTCTCCTAGGGAGAGTGACATGTTTGATGCCGATATAACATAGGGATGAAATCGAGTGGTTCTCTTCCAGAAAGTGGGCCCACACTGGGTATGTCAAGTTTCTGCACCTATTGGTGCTCCAAGATTCATACTTTTAATTTGCGCTTTGTTTTACCCACATCATTTTTACCACAAGGACAAGTTATAAGATAAATAACTGCCTTAGTGGAGCACGTGACCTTTGGGGAAACAGATCCCAATCAAAGGTGTTATCACTTCTTGAAATGTAACGTCCAATCAAAATCTTGCTGGTCCGCTGGCTCCCAGCATTCAAACTGTTTTTTTCAATACAACATTCTCTAGACCTCCAAGGGAGGCGTGACACGATGTGATTTTGGAGGTTTGGCAACTTGAGACTATTTGTCTACCAATCAGTTCAGAGCCGATTGACCTTGTTGTGTTGGCTCTGCTGTGTGGTCATCGAATAGAATTGATAGGACAAGAGACAGAGGGGTCATTGAACAGATGTCAGCTGTTTGCTGTCTAAAAATGGCACTGCATGGATTTTTCTCTGTGTGCATGTTTTTGTCAACTGATAAGGCATGTAGGCCAACATTCCACCATATTGTTAGTCCTGTTTTTTTTGTCTACAATGTAGCAACTTGATTCTTCTATTGGTCTTAAAGCCAATGTTTAGCTGAATCCTGGACTATAAAATGATTCTTCAAAAGGAGCTTGCTTTTAAGTCCAGGAGTAGGCTTAATCCGGGTCTGGGAAACTGTCCCTTGACAGTTATATATATATTAAATTACTGAGGGTATCGCCATCAATATCTCGCCTAAACAGGTGTTCTACTTCTCCATCCAGCACCTCGCCTAAACAGGTGTTCTACTTCTCCATCCAGCACCTCGCCTAAACAGGTGTTCTACTTCTCCATCCAGCACCTCGCCTAAACAGGTGTTCTACTTCGCCATCCAGCACCTCGCCTAAACAGGTGTTCTACTTCGCCATCCAGCACCTCGCCTAAACAGGTGTTCTACTTCGCCATCCAGCACCTCGCCTAAACAGGTGTTCTACTTCGCCATCCAGCACCTCGCCTAAACAGGTGTTCTACTTCTCCATCCAGCACCTCGCCTAAACAGGTGTTCTACTTCTCCATCCAGCACCTCGCCTAAACAGGTGTTCTACTTCTCCATCCAGCACCTCGCCTAAACAGGTGTTCTACTTCTCCATCCAGCACCTCGCCTAAACAGGTGTTCTACTTCTCCGTCCAGCACCTCGCCTAAACAGGTGTTCTACTTTGCCATCCAGCACCTCGCCTAAACAGGTGTTCTACTTCGCCATCCAGCACCTCGCCTAAACAGGTGTTCTACTTCGCCATCCAGCACCTCGCCTAAACAGGTGTTCTACTTCGCCATCCAGCACCTCGCCTAAACAGGTGTTCTACTTCGCCATCCAGCACCTCGCCTAAACAGGTGTTCTACTTCTCCATCCAGCACCTCGCCTAAACAGGTGTTCTACTTCTCCATCCAGCACCTCGCCTAAACAGGTGTTCTACTTCTCCATCCAGCACCTCGCCTAAACAGGTGTTCTACTTCTCCATCCAGCACCTCGCCTAAACAGGTGTGCGTTTCTTTCGCCTCCAGATTGTATTCTCAAATTAACATTTCCTTTTTGTCTAGTTGTAAGATCTCAAATCTGTTTTATTTGATTGTCACTCTCTCTCAGTATATCAGCTTCGGTATGTGAATCCATTTAGCAGCTTATCATATGGCATGCATTGCCAATGCAGCCATAGACCTACAGTTTGAGGGCATTACTGGCCTTAAGGGTATCTGAAGCAGAGAATAGCTTATTTTCACACATTGTTCACATGTTGAGCTATTTGTTCTCAATTTAAAATTATACCAGTAGACAATGTACACTGAACAAAAATCTAAATAAAACATGTAGTGTTGGTCATGTTTCAGGAGCTGAAATAAGAGATCCCAGACATTTTCCATACGCACAAAAAACGTATTTCTCAAAAATGTTGTGCACAAATTTATTTACATCCCTTTTAGTGAGCATTTCTCCTTTGCCAAGACGATCCATCCACCTGACAGGTGCGGCATATCAAGAAGCTGATTAAACAACATGATCATAACACAGGTGCACCTTGTGCTGGTGACAATAGAGTACCACAGTATGATTCATAATGCCCATAAAACCTAGTGGTCAAACAGGGAAATGGTTCCAATCGTTTTCCCACTACTAATTTCTCCCATAGGGAATTTTAGATGCACTTAAAAAAAGACTGTGTTTTGTGTAGGCTTACCCTGGTGTGCATGTGTATATCTCTCTAGGACAAGGTGACTTTTAACAATATATTTGTTTCTATTTACCACAAAAATGAAATGGTAATTAGCAGATAATGATAAAGAACTACAAAACACCATGATGATCTGGAAGAGACTGCCGAATCGAGGCAAAGGTAAGAATCTCTGGATTAACAATCTAATGTTAGCTAAATTTAGTCATGAATAAATTGGATATATTTCTTTAAATTGACAATTCTGTGAACGGTCTTGTGCACGTTTTAAATTGACAATACCTGTTAGCAAAGGTGTCAGCTAGAGATGACATGCAGGAGCTTGCAGGGATTTGTAGTCTTGCATGATTTTCAATTTGAGAGTAAAAAGAGGAGAATATACAGTTGAAGTCAGAAGTTTACATACACCTTAGCCAAATACATTTAAACTCAGTTTTTCACAATTCCTGACATTTTATCCTGGTAAAAATTCCCTGTCTCAGGTAAGTTAGGATGACTACTTTGTTTTAATGTGAAATGTCAGAATAATAGTAGAGAGAATGATTTAGTTCTGCTTTTATGTCTTTCATCACATTTCCACTGGGTCAGAAGTAAACATACACTCAATTAGTATTTGGTAGCATAGCCTTCAAATTGTTGAACTTGGGTCAAACGTTTTGGGTAGCCTTCCCACAATAAGTTGGGTGAATTTTGGCCCATTCCTCCTGACAGAGCTGGTGTAACTTAGTCAGGTTTGTAGGCATCCTTGCTCGCACACACTTTTTCAGTTCTGCCCACACATTTTCTGTGGGATTGAGGTCAGGGCTTTGTGATGGCCACTCCAATACCTTGACTTTGTTGTCTTAAGCCATTTTGCCACAACTTTGGCAGTATGCTTGGGGTCATTGTCCATTTGGAAGACCCATTTGCGACCAAGCTTTAACTTCCTGACGTGCTTTATTGTTGGGATGGTGTTCTTCGGTTTGCAAGCCTCCCCTTTTTTCCTCCAAACATAACGATGGTCATCATGGCCAAACAGTTTTATTTTATTGTTTTATCAGACCAGAGGACATTTCTCCAAAAAGTATGATATTTGTCCCCATGTGCAGTTGCAAACCGTAGTCTGGCTTTTTTATGGTGGTTTTGGAGCAGTGGCTTCTTCCTTTCTGAGCGGCCTTTCAGGTTATGTCTATATAGGACTCGTTTAACAGTGGATATTGATAATTTTGTACCTGTTTCCTCCAGCATCTTCACAAGGTCCTTTGCTGTTGTTCTGAGATTGATTTGCACTTTTCGCACCAAAGTATGTTCATCTCTAGGAGACGGAACACGTCTTCTTCCTGAGTGGTATGACGGCTGCGTGATCCCATGGTACCTTCAGGCATTTGGAAATTGCTCCCAAGGATGAACCAGACTTGTGGAAGTCTACGATTTTTTTTCTGAGGTCTTGGCTTAATTCTTTTGATTTTCCCATTTTCCCACTAAGTTCAAAGGTAGGCCTTGAAATACATCCACACCTACAATTGACTCAAATTACGTCAATTAGCCTATCAGCTTTAGCTCATTTCGAAATAACAGAAATGCTGTGTGAACCAGTGTGCTGTAAAAATGTATTGTCACCAATGCTTGTTTTCTATCCTCACACACTGTTGCTCCCACAGCACTCATCTGGTGAACAGCTTTGTAACTCCGTCCAAGTAAGGCATTTGGTTGGTTTGAATTTTTGTGAGGCGTCACTGATTTACACCGGGTTCTGACCCATCTTTAGCTGATTTCTGCCATGGAACTTCCCTAGGCTTCCCATTTTAGGGAATGTGGAGTGTGTGTGCATGCGTGCACATCGTCAAAATGTACGGTTCTAAGCAGACCCATTAATATACCATTAATGAACCGTTTAGAAATTACTGCACTTTTTGTACATAGTACCCCCCATGTAAGGGGACCAAAAGTATTGGGATATATTCCCTTATGTGTATTAAACTATTAAACAAGTATTTGGTCCCATATTCATACGATGCAATGACTATATCAAGTTTGTGACTCTACAAATTTGTTGGTTGCATTTGCTGCTCGTTTTGGTTTTGTTTCAGATTATTTTGCGCCCAATAGGAATTAAATTATATAAATAACATGTCATTTTGGAGTCACTTTTACTGTAAATAAGAATGGAATATGTTTCTAAACACTTCTGCATGAATGTGGATGCTACAATGATTATGGAAAATCTTGAATGATTTGTGAATAATGGTGAGTGAGAAAGTTTCAGACACAAACACCATACCCCCAGGACATGCTGACCTCGTAAACATTACAATAATGGGGGGGTAGGTTTTTGGGGGGGTACGATATTTGTGCATCTTTAACTTGGCTGCAAGTATATCTGGCAGCAAGACAATAACCCCAAGCACAAAGAAATGGTTAATTGACCACAAACGCAACCTTTTGCAATGGCCATTTCCATCTCCGGACTTGAACCCCATTGAACCCCATTGAAAACCTGTGGTTTGAATTGAAGAGGGCAGTCTATAAGCACAGACAAAGGATATCAAAGATCTGGAAAGATTCTGTATGAAGGAAAAAAAGTATTACTGGTTAAACAAAATCTTTCTCTGAGCTATTGTATTAGTATAAAATAAAGTAATTGTCAAAATGTTTGGAGCATACAATATAGTTCAGTATTTGTATCATTTATTTTATAGTCATTTTTGCTCATCTTTATCAATGCTGACAATAATTTCAGATGTGACCATGTGCACACATGCACATCATACAGTGTACACAGTAGTGCAAGGAAATTCACAAATACATGTACACCCACACGTCAACTGTTCTCTCTGTGGCTGCATGGCAAGCGGTATTGATGCATCAAGTCTGGAACCAACAGGACCCTGAACAGCTTCTACCATAAGTCATAAGACTGCTAAATAGTCCTGGTAGATATTTGGTTAACCATCTGCATTGACCCCCCTTTGCACTAACTATTTTGACTCATCACATATGCTGCTGCTACTGCTCATCATCTATCCTGTTGCCAAGTCACTTTATCCCTATCTCTACGTACATATCTACCTCAATTACCCCGTACCCCTGCACATCGACTCGGTACTTGTACCCTGTGTATTTAGCCAAGGTATCGTTATTCATTGTGTATTTATTCCTTGTGTTATCATTTTTATTTAATTTTTCTCTCTGCATTGTTGGGAAGGTCCATAAATAAGTATTTCACTCTTAATCTACACCTGTTGTTTATGAAGCATGTGACAAATACAATTTGATTTGATTTTGGGGTATTCAAAACAAACGCACATCCTCAGATTCTGAGGAAGCAACGAGGGGAAAGGATGATTGAGGCACGGAGATCTACAATTAAGTGGAGAGACTTCGGGACACTGTGGGAGAAAAAGATTGCTCAGAATGCCACTCTGACAGTGGTGTTACTGTTGTGTTCTCTTTGCCTGGCAAACCAGACTCCCTGCTACGGCCAAATGCTATACCACGCCCACGGACGTTAGTTCATCTCCGCAATGAGTCTGGATCAGAGAACCTCCCCAACCCTTCACCGAATGCAAACACATTCAGGGCCGTCTAATTGGTACAGAACCCGATGGGTTGGGCCAGAGCCAGAACACACGTGGGTAAATTCGAAAATTCGTAATTGGCTTTGGTACTCTGATTGGTTAGAAACAATCCAATCGCTGATGACTTTGGTTTATACAATGCCCCTCACCACAAATGGCTTCAATGATGGTATCAGGCTAGCGTTCTCTCTCTCCCTCACTCCCTAGTATAACAATCAGTGGCGGCCAGCAATAACAATATATGACAGAGGCAAGAGGGAGACGCATTCACAAACACTGGAAACAGAGGTTAATCGAGGAGAATAGAAGAGGGGAGGAGAACTGAGCAGAACCAATGAAAACCAAGGAGAACTGGGGAGAGGAAAGGAGAAACAAGGACAGGAGAGATGAGGATAACTGAGAAAAAATACAGGGAAAAGAAACTAGAAGAGTCTGATGAGAGGAGACACAAACCAATGAGAGGAGAGGAATATGATGCTCTCTTCAAGGCTGCCATATTATAAAGGGCTCAGTAAAAATCTCCCATCCTTGATGCCAGGAATGGACAGATGGTGTGAAAGAAAGAGAGAGAAGACGAAGGAAGGGAAGGATCGAGGAAATAGCAGGTCAGGGCAGGGAAGCACTCTGCTACTCCTCCTCCTAACCCTCATCATCTTCCTCCTACCCCGATCATCAGTGTCTCCCAATAAAGACAGATATTAGTCTTACCAGGCGAGCTTGAAGCCCTTCATTAGTGCAGCGGTGAGCAGAAGCGTTGCTGTCCAATGCCCATAGCGAGGTCTCCCCACTCGGACGGCCAGTCATTCCTTGCCATGTTGAGTGGCAACAGGAGGGGTAGTCCCGGGGCCCTAGGTCTGTCCGCAGGGCCCATGTGAGGGGGAGAAAGAGAGGAGCTTGCCCTGGCTCACAGAGAAACGGAGGAAGGAGAAGAGGAGCCAGCTAGCTCAAAATGCTACAATGCTAACACTAGTGCTGATAAAGCTGTCCTTTCCTGCTGCCTGTCCCAAACACTTTCAGCCTCATCTGTGTGTGTTTGTGGATGAGAGTGTGTGTGTGTGTGTGTGTGTGTGTGTGTGTGTGTGTGTGTGTGTGTGTGTGTGTGTGTGTGTGTGTGTGTGTGTGTGTGTGTGTGTGTGTGTGTGTGTGTGTGTGTGTGTGTGTGTGTGTGTGTGTGTGTGTGTGTGTATGGTGGTGGCAGCTGCTCACATGCAAACTCTCTCATATGCAGTAGACTCACTTACTCTCTCTCTCGCTCTGCAGATGAAAGCAAGAGCTGAGCCGCTTGCAGGGCTGAGAGACCTATTGGGCATGCTCCGTTCCTCTCACATCCAATCCAGCGAGCCCCCTCTTTCTCTCTATGACCTTAGCTCCTCCCCCCAACAGAACAGTACTGTGGCGCCAACCTAACAGTACCTTTTCCCTCTCTATTTCACACACACACTCTCTCATGTCTGTTAGAGTCAGACCCTCGGAGGGGATTACAGTGTGTGTGTGGCCACAAACTCCAGTATCCGTCAGTCCTAGCAGCTGGCACTCTAATCTCTTAATGTGGGATAGATGGAGCACACTGCGTGTGTGTGTGTGTTGATGTGGATGTGAGAGAGAAAGATAATGTGTGTGTAAATGGAAATTAGGGAAACCGAATTGTACTGTTTTGTATATGTGTGTGCTTGTATGTGCCTGTGGCTGAGTCAATTTCCATATTTCCAACTTCAAATTTTCTCTTTGGTCAAGTCACATTCATTGTCACAGGTTGGCATATTTTGTCATCATTCTTGCCCTGGAGGGTAAACTGCAGAGTGGTCACTAGCTGGCAAAGCCACAAACGATCAAATCTGATCATAAGCCTAACCTTAACCACAATGCTAATCCTAATGCTTAACCCTAACCACACTGCTAACCCTAACCACCCTGCTAACCCTAATCATACTGCTAAGCCACTGATATTGTAAGTCAGTATTCTAATTTATTGTAATTTATGGACCTCTTGGGTAACATTTAACTAACGTAATGACACACGCAAACTAACTAACATATTATATAGACAGGGGGAGTAAAATTATCACCTGTGACACAATTTATGTTGTAACTTTTCTTAAATCAATGTCTGTGAGAAGGAGATGATTACCCTGTTCAAGTAAACACGCTGCATTTTGTACATGGTGCACACAATGCAATCCCCGTATCGTCTATAATAATACTACAGGCCATTTTCTTACAGCACGTGTGCCTAAGTTAAAGAAGCTATTTATATGCTATACTATTTATATGCTGTTTTTGTTTAAATCAACAGGAGCCTTAAGTGTCCATTTCATTTTCAGACTCCTTCCTCATTTGGGTTTAGCTCTGGGTCAAAAAATTAGCCTTGCTTTGCTCCCTGCACTATACGTCCTGCTTCAGCACATTTTGGCAGCACGCCAACAGGGAAAAGGGGAAGGACTGAAGAGGGAGTTGGAGAGAGAGAGACGGAGGGAGGGAGTGGACACTGGCTGTCTCCCTTTCTCCCTTCCTCTCTCATTCCTTCTCCCTCTCTTTCCTGCTACAGTCAAGTTTTGCAGAGTCACCTTACCCAAAATGCACTTGGGCCAAGGCTGGGTGTCACATGGCCAAGGACTGTTGTCATGGAAACCTCCCCTTAGACACACGGGTAGTGCAACGATGACACAGGAATTCAAACCACTCAAAACCAATGAATTGTGTCACGTACATTCAGGTTTCATGAATGCAAACCAATCCATCCTAATCTGGTAAGACACATAAAATATCAGTATGAGTGTTTCTAGTCTGGTCGATTCCACAGTATAGTAACAGAGAGGACTGCAACAGTGATGTGCCTATAGCCTACCATTTAATCACAGTGGTTACCTAAAGAAAGTACCCCTTTTGAACTTCAACCTTCCCCGAGTACCCCCTTACTAACCCGCACCACACGTTTGACTGCGCTTCAATCAATAGAAAGTGGGTTTGAAAATGATTGTATTTTTTACACATTCATAATCGATTTGGATTTTTTTGGACTGCATTTGAATAGCTTCTCAATACATCCAGTAGCAACATATTGATGATGTGAATGTCCCCAAAAAACTTTACACTGGTACTCAGACAAGGATGTATCACTACAATGTACCTTCTACATCTGACCAGTGTTGCATTTAGCCCTGGTATCACTAAAGTATTATTCTTACTATTTTTAGACAGCAGTGAAGAGAGGGGGAGACTTTGGGTCATTGAAAAGTGCTATATACACTGAGTATACCAAACATTAGGAAAACCTAATATTTGAAGAGGCCTGGACTCCACAGGGATGCTGGACCATGTTGAATCCAATGCTTCCCACAGTTGTGTCAAGTTGGCTGGATGTCCTTTGGGTGGTGGACCATTCTTGATACTGTACACACAGGAAACTGTTGAGAGTAAATAACCCAGCAGCGTTGCAGTTCTTGACACCTTCACACCAATGCACCTGGAACGTAATATCCCTCTGAATGGCATACATACACAATCCATGTCTTAATTGTCTCAAAGCTTAAAAATCCTTCTTTAACCGGTCTCCTTCGCTTCATCTACACTGAACAACAAAACAAGCATTTAGCTACACTTGCATTAACATCTGCTAACCATGTGTATGTGATAAAATTTGATTTGAAGTGGATTTAACAAGTGACTTCAATAAGGGATCATAGCTTTAACCTGGATTCACCTGGTCAGTTTATGTCATGGAAAGAGCAAGTGTTCCTGTTTTGTATACTCCGTGTAAGTCCCATATATTATTATTACAAAACAACATACAGGGTTGAACGAGAGAGACCTAAGGGCGGACCTGTGAATCGAACCCGTCTGACAGAACTGCGGTATGCCATGCAAGGTGTTCTAGCCGGCCTACATTGCTGCTGTATATTCACTGTAATTGCAGCTCTGGATGTGGGCCTGCTGATTTCCTGTGCTTGGTCTCTGGAGATGTGGCTGAGATCACTGTGGACCCAAGGCTCTCCTTACACACTCATGTACGCACGCATACAAACACACACACAGCTATTTCTGCACACACACACAGCTTCCTATGCTTGGAGCGGCGCAGCAGGGACACACACCAAGCCAGAGTTCAAAGGGCCAGGCCCCAGAGCGCCCACACACTGGCTCTCAGTCCCCTCTATAACCTTATTTGGCATTTTTAGCCATGCTTCTTTATACCGGCCAACCAATGAGAGGGCGGCGAGGGAAGTCAGGTGACAGACAGAGTGCCTGTCGGGCTTGGTTAGCATCAGAAACAGAGCCTCTAGGCTGTGGTGCTAATCCCTTAGCCTAGCATCTGCTCTTCTACAATCTGCGAGCCTCCCATAGAAAGGTTGACACTGCTCCTGGGAGAAGTGTTCCTTAGGTATAGATCTAGGATTAGCCTTTCTTTACCTAAACCATTAGTGAGGGGAAACGCTAAACTGACACAAAATCAGCATCTAGGGGAAACTTCCCCCTACTCAGCATGGCACACAGTTTCTCTCACGATGCCACCAACACAATATAGTGAGACTACCGAGACATTAGTAACTCAGCAAGGCTATAATTAGCAACATAATTATATGCTATCTAGCACCTTAATCTAAATGAGCACAAAGTCAGGGGAGGAGAGGCTGAGGGAATTAATCTGAGATGGAAAGAGGAGTTTAGTGAAAGAAAGTGATGGGCTGGAATGAGGGCGAGAGAAACGTTAACATTTGGGAGTTTTAACTGTTACACCTTAAAACTTTTAGCTCTTGTCTGGCTGTAGTGGAGTGTGTGTGTGTGTGTGTGTGTGTGTGTGTGTGTGTGTGTGTGTGTGTGTGTGTGTGTGTGTGTGTGTGTGTGTGTGTGTGTGTGTGTGTGTGTGTGTGTGTGTGTGTGTGTGTGTGTGTGTGTGTGTGTGTGTGTGTAGGGGTTCAGATAACCCTGGTCTGCTGCATGCTGCAGTACGGTGGTGATGAATCATCAGATGTAATATGAATCCCCGCTGCATCACTGAAGCACCCTCTATCTCCTCAGATCAGAGCAGCAAACACCACTCTGACCTCTGAACAGAGATCCCTGAACAGATATGCGTGCTCAGACAAGCGCACACACACACAAAGATGCATGCACACAAAACCGCCCCTCTCTCTCTGCTATCTTCATATGACAATTCCTTATATTCGGTCTCACTCGTTTGTCCCATGTGGTTTGACTCTCAGGCCACGCTGTTCTTGCTTAGAAATGGACAATACAGTTCTATTTTATTGACTTATATTCTGCACTGATCTGAAAAGAGGTGAAAGCAATCGGGAACGACTACTAGAAATCTGCTCTCACCTGTTCCATTTCTTAAGATAATTAATAACAAATAATTTGGGGGGGTCCTATATTTATCCTGTCACAGAATTGCATTAGCGTGTCATGGAAATGTGTTTCTTTCTTCTCCCAACTGCTCCTGAGACACCTGCAGGGAGTGGGCTCATGGCCAGGGTCACCATTCTCCAGCACCCTTGGAGTTATTTGGGAGGAGTGCCTTGTTCAAGGGCACAGACATTGTTTTCACTGTGATTTGATCCAGTGACCTGCCTCCAGATCAGGGCACATGAAGGAAAGGAGTCAAGGAAAGCTACTTTACCACTTTAACACTAGAACCACTAAAGCAGGCATTCTGACTGCTCATTCATGTATTTATTTTATGACATTTTGAAAGTCATGCTCCCCGCAGTCTTTGTCATTATTTGAATGGTTTAACCCCGTTGCCCCTCCTTCTCCCGACGGTAGGGCCTGCTCTGCTCATTCTCCCGACGGTAGGGCCTGCTCTGCTCATTCTCCCGATGGTAGGGCCTGCTCTGCTCATTCTCCCGACGGTAGGGCCTGCTCTGCTCATTCTCCCGACGGTAGGGCCTGCTCTGCTCATTCTCCCGACGGTAGGGCCTGCTCTGCTCATTCTCCCGACATTGGAAGGTGCAATGGCCTGTCGATAATCACCCCGATACTGAACCTAAACTAATTTCACACATATAACAAATGAAGTAAAGTATGATGGGGACGAATGGGTGAATTGATGAGCGAGGGGAAACGGACAATGCATAACTACGTAGTAACCAGAATGACGAACAGGGCGGGCCATTGTATTGGTATATTCTATTTATAATCTCAAAATGGTATGTACCCTATATCAGTCCACCCAATCAAAACAGTTTGATCAGACCACTCTGGCCTACTTGGAGTACACAGTGAGAGCGTGCATGATTTAGAAGGGCAAAAAGACCAAGACAAATGGATGGATGCACATGCTGAGTTAGCGTTGCTACAAGATCTGAAGGAAAATGACTCAGATGGCGGGGAGGAATTCAATCATGACATCTCTGATGATTATTCTTTTGATTCTGAGCCTCAGCCTGAATCTACACTTCCGAGGCCTAGTCATAAAAAAGCCAGCACGGTATGCCCGGGCCAACTACAAATGAGATGGTGAGACAGGAGAGAGGAAGGAACTACACCGTTTCAGAAAAGATCCACATTGGGCAGCAGGTGAGCAAGTTTCAGAGAATGTGGTGATGTGGCTTGTGGAACCTTATGCTGGCAAGGGGAGAAATATCCCCATGGACAATTTCTTCACTTCACTGTCATTGGCGAACAAGTTGCTTGCAAATAAAACAATCCTAGTCGGCACCATGAACAAAGCGAGATGGGATCTCACCCTCTCTGTGCAAAATATGCACTTGCACAGCTGTTTTACTCCACAACGGTGCTGAAGAATGACAAGTCAACACTCACACTATACCAGTGCAAGGCAAGAAATAACATTTCTGTCGTTAGCACCATTTTTTCCGACAGCTGCCATTGACAGGACATGAAGAGAAAACCGGATATTATTATCCACTACAACCAAACAAGTATTCAGAACCTTTGACCTTTTCCACTTTGTTACCATACAGCCTTTTTTCCCCCTCAATCTACACACAATATCCCATAATGATAAAGCCAAACATAAGTATTCAGACCCTTTGCTCAGTACTTTATTGAAGCACCTTTGGCAGCAAATACAGCCTTGAGTCTTCTTGGGTATGAAGCTACAAGCTTGGCACACTTGTATTTGGGGAGTTTCTCCCATTCTTCTCTGCAGATCATCTCAAGCTCTGTCAGGTTGTATGGGGAGCGTCGCTGCACAGCTATTTTCAGGTCTCTGCAGAAACGTTTGATCGGATTAAAGTCCGGGCTCAGGCTGGGCCACTCAAGGACATTCAGAGACTTGTCCCGAAGCCACTCCTGTGTTGTCTTGGCTGTGTGCTTATGGTCGCCCCAGTCTGAGGTCCTGAGTGCTCTGGAGCAGAATTTCATCAAGGATCGCTCTGTACTTTGCTCCGTTCATCTTTCCCTCGATCTTCACTAGTCTCCCAGTCCCTGCCGCTGGAAAAACATCCCCACAGCATGATGCTGCCACCACCATGCTTCACCGATGGGATGGTGCCAGGTTTCCTCCAGACATGACACTTGGCATTCAGGCCAAAGAGTTGAATCTTGGTTTCATCAGACCAGAGCATCTTGTTTCACATGGTCTGAGAGTCTTTAGGTGTCTTTTGGCAAACTGCAAGCGGGCTGTCATGTGCCTTTTACTGAGGAGTGGCTTCCGTCTGGCCTCTCTACCATGAAGGCTTGATTGGTGGAATGCTGCATAGATGGTTGTCCTTCTGGAAGGTTCTCCCATCTCCACAAAGGAATTCGGGAGCTTTGTCAGAGTGACCATTAGGTTCACCTCCCTGTCCAAGGCCCTTCTCCCCCAATTGCTCAGTTTGGCCAGCCGGCCAGCTCTAGGAACAGTTTTGGTGGTTGCAAACTTCTTCCATTTAAGAATGACGGAGGCCACTGTGTTCTTGGGGACCTTCAATACTGTATAAATTTTTTGGTACCCTACTCCAGATCCATGCCTCGACACAATCCTGTCTCAGAGTTCTACGGACAATTCCTTCGACCTCATGACTTGGTTTTTGCTCTGACATGCACTGTCAACTGTGGGACCTAATAGAGACGTGTGTGCCTTTCCAAATCATGTCCAATCTATTTAAATGTACCACATATAGACTCCAATCAAGTTGTAGAAACATCTCAAGGATGATCAATGGAAACAGGATGCACCTGAGCTCAAATTAGAGTCTCATAGCAAAGGGTCTAAATACTTATGTCAATAAGGTATGTTTTTTATATATATATAACAGTTTTAACTTTGTCATTATGGGCTATTATGTGTAGATTCTGGGTAAAACAACACAAATACATTTTAGAATAAGGCTGTAAGGTAACAAAATGTGGAAAAAGGGAAGGGGTCTGAATACTTTCCAAATGCACTGTATAAGTATGTGGACACCTCTTCAAATGAGTGGATTCTGCTATTTCAGCCACACCCATTGCTGACAGGTGTAGAAAATCGAGCACACAGCTCCATAGAGAAACATTAGAAGTAGAATGGCCTTACTTAGCTGTTCAGAGACTTTCAACTTGTCACCGTCATAGAATGCCACCTTTCTATCAAGTCAGTTCAACAAACTGTAAGTGCTGTTAGTTGTGAAGTGGAAACGTCTTGGAGCAACAACGGCTCTACCGTGAAGTGGTAGGACACACAAGCACACAGAACAGGACCGCCGAGTGCTGAAGTGTGTAGGGCATAAAAATCATGTGTCCTTGGTTGCAACACTCACAACCGAGTTCAAAACTGCCTCTGGAAGCAATGTCAGCACGAGAACTGTTTGTCGGTAACGTCATAAAATGCTACCATACACAATCCTAAGATCACCATGCGCAATGCCAAGCATTGGCTGGAGTGGTGTAAAGCGCGCCGCCATTACACTCTGAAGCAGTAGAAACGCATTATCTGGAGTTATGAATCACGCTTCACCAGCTGACAGTCCGACGGAATAATCTGGGTTTGGCGGATGCCAGGAGAACACTACCTGCCCCAATGCATAGTGCCAACTGTAAAGTTTGGTGGATGAGGAATAATGTTCTGGGGCTGGGGTTTTTCATGGTTCGGACAAGGCCTCTTAGTTCCAGTGAAGGGAAATCCTAACGCTACAGCATACAATGACATTCTAGACAATTAGGTTTTTCCAACTTTGTGGCAAGAGTTTGGGGAAGGCCCTTTCCTGTTTCAGCATGACAATGCTTCTGTGCACAAAGCGAGGTCCACACAGAAATGTGACTGGCTTGCGCAGAGCCGTGACCTTCACTCCATTGAACACATTTGGGATAAATTGGAAAGCCGACTGCGTGCCACGCGTAATCACCTAACATCAGTGCCCAACCTCACTAATGCTCGTGGCAGAATGGAAGCAAGTCCCCACAGCAATGTTCCAAAGTCTATTGGAAAGCCTTCCCAGAAGAGTGGAGGCTGTTATAGCATCAAAGGGGGGACCAACTCCATATTAATGCCCATGATTTTTGGATGAGCATGTGTCCACATACCTTTGGTCATAAAGTGTAGCTCAGGCTACTAAGCAAAGAGTAGTAGCATAAGAAAACTTAAAATTTGTGTTTTGAAAAACATTTTCTTATTTCCATGTTTCTTTAGACCTGCCCCCCAAAAGTACAATGTTTATCTTCCTGATGTTTTTTCATTTGTACATACAGTACAGTAGCCCCAATTACATTCAGCCATGGGTCGATTTCTCCTTTAGCGGATGGTGATGGGGCCCGAACGTAGTTATAAATAATTTGAACACTGCAAATTGACCGCAAGAATCCCAAACATATGTTTTATTTTATTTTGATTTAACCCTTATTTTATCAGGTAAATTAACTGAGAACACATTCACAGCAACAACTTGGGGAATAGTTACAGGGGAGAGGAGGGGGGATGAATGAACCAATTGTAAGCTGGGGATGATTAGGTGACCATGATGGTATGAGGGCCAGATGGGGAATTTAGCTCAGACATCGGGGTTAACACTCCTACTCTTACGATAAGTGCCATGGGATCTTAAGTGACGACAGAGAGTCAGGACACCCATTTAACGTCCCATCCGAAAGACAGCACCCTACACAGGACAATGTCCCCAATCACTTAAAAAAATATATGATTGGACCAGAGGAAAGGGTGCCTCCTACTGGCCCTCCAACACCACTTCCAGCAGCATCTGGTCTACCAAACAGGACCAACCCTGCTTAGCTTCAGAAGCAGGGTCAGCTGTGGGATGCAGGGTGGTATGCTGCTGGCAAATACAGATGTAGTATTTGACAAAAACATTGATTGAGTATTTTCTAACCTTGACTACATTGGGATATGATCAGATATGCCTCTCTATTTATGAGTGAGAATACTTGGGAACATATTTCCTAAATTAAAATCACTTTAAGCTAATTTCTTGGTGATTTTAGAGTCTTTAATTTGAGTATTTTATTTGGCCAGCCAGAAACAAATTGGGGACCCTGGCTTACAGTAACAAATTATGTATTCTAATGTTACCTAAAACCTTCTTCATAAATGCAACCAAATGAGTTTAGTTTTCCGATAGCATTATTAGACTGTTAGAATGTTGACGTCCAAAAGATGCATCATTGGCTCGGGGGTCCTCAAGTCCTTTCTAGTGTTAAATGTTGCATAACCATTCCAGTGCTTCCACAGTGAACACTCTCTCTGATGGGCACGGCTCTGCATATCAACCAGATTATGTTCACGCATGCATACACACATACACACAATACTTTGCACCTGGAACTAACAAAACACCAGAAACAGACAGTTCGACAAATACAAAAGGCTGAATACTCTTCACACAATGAGAGGTGTAGTTTGTCCGGAAACTAAAACAATGGCATTTTCATCATCTTGGAGCGGAAGTCATGATTCAGCAACCATATTTTAGCACATTCTCTGCACAAAGAGATAATTCTTACCTCACCTTGCCTGTCCCACTGTCGGACCTGTATGAAAACAAATTGTTTTTTTTTTAGCTTATAAAACTACTAAAAACAATAGTTTTCTGGGTGAATACTTATCACATCATGGCTATCAATTTATAATTCAAAAAGACAACACCACATTCATTAATCTGGTTGTATTTATGAAATGGATAGCATGGCAATCAGACGTAAATAAATCGTGACTGACTCATCCAAACGACCTGGTAAAGTAAAGAAAGTATACAGGTCCCTTAACTTTTTCCATATTTTGTTACATTACATCCTTATTCTAAAATGGATTAAATTGTTTTTTTCTCCTCAATCTACACACAGTATCATATTTTAGAAAATGTTTGCAAATGTATTACAAATAAAAAACAGAAATATCTTATTTAAAGACCCTTTGCTATGAGACTCAAAATTGATCTCAACTGCATCCTGTTTCCATTGATCATCCTTGAGAAGTTTCTACAACTTTTGATTGGAGTCCATCTGTGGTAAATTCAATTGATTGGACATGAGGGTGTCTATATAAGGTCCCACAGTTGACAGTGCATGTCAGAGCAACAACCAAGCCACGAGGTTGAAGGAATTGTCCGTAGAGCGCCGAGACAGGATTGTGTTGAAGCACAGATCTGGGGAAGAGTACCAAATCATTTTTGAAGCATTAAAAAGTTCAAGAACACAGTGGCCTCCATCTTTCTTAAATGGAAGAAGTTTGGAACCACCAATACTTCCTAGAGCTGGCCGTCCAGCCAAATTGAGCAATCGGGGGAGAAGGGCCTTGGTCAGGGAGGACACCAAGAACCCGATGGTCACTCTGACAGAGCTCATGAGTTCTTCTGTGGAGATGGGAGAACCTTCCAGAAGGACAACAATCTCTGCAGCACTCCACCGATCAGGCCTTTATGGTAGACCGGCCACACTTGAGACGCGTACAAAGCGATCCCTCACCCTCCATTTGGCAAATCTGACCATAACTCTATCCTCCTGGTTCCTGCTTACAAGCTCAAAATAAAGTGGGAAGCACCAGCGACTTGGTCAATAAAGTGGTCCGATGAAGCAGATGCTAAACTACAGGACTGTTTTGCTAGCAGACTGGAATATGTTCTGCGATTCTTCCGATTGCATTGAGAAGTACGCCACATCAGCTCCTGGCTTTATCAATAACTGCATCAAGAACGTCGTCCCCACAGTCACTGTACGTACAGTTGAAGTCGTAAGTTTACATACACCATAGCCAAATACATTTAAACTCAGTTTTTCACAATTCTTGACATTTAATCCAAGTACAAAGTCACTGTCTTAGGTCAGTTGGGATCACCACTTTATTTTAAGAATGTGTAACGTCAGAATAATAGTAGAGAGAAATATTTATTTAAGCTTTTATACCTTGACTTTGTTGTCCTTAAGCCATTTTGCCACAACTTTGGAAGTATGCTCGGGGTCATTGTCCATTTGGAAGACACATTTGCGACCAAGCTTTAACTTCCTGACTGTGATGAGATGTTGAGATGTTGTTGAGATGTTGCTTCAAAATATCCACAGAATTTTCCCACCTCATGATGCCATCTATTTTGTGAAGTGCACCAGTTCCTTTTGCAGAAAAGCACCCCCACAACATGATGCTGCCACCCCTGTGCTTCACGGTTGGGATGGTGTTCTTCGGCTTGCAAGAATCCCCCTTTTTCCTCCAAACATAACGATGGTCATTATGGCCAAACAGTTCTACTTTTGTTTCATCAGACCAGAGGACATTTCTCCAAAAAGTATGATATTTGTCCCCATGTGCAGTTGCAAATCGTAGTCTGGCTTTTTTATAGTGGTTTTGGAGCAGTGGCTTCTTCCTTGCTGAGCGACCTTTCAGGTTATGTCGATATTGGACTTGTTTTACTGTGGATATAGATACTTTTGTACCGGTTTCCTCCAACATATTCACAAGGCCCTTTGCTGTTGTTCTGGGATTGATGTGCACTTTTCACACCAAAGTACGTTAATCTCTAGGAGACAGAACACATTTCTTTCCTGAGCGGTATGATGGCTGCGTGGTCCCATGGTGTTTATAGTTGCGTATTATTGTTTGTACAGATGAACATGGTACCTTCAGGTGTTTGGAAATTGCTCCCAAGGATGAACCAGACTTGTGGAGGTCTACAATTTTTTCTGAGGTCTTGGCTGATTTCTTTTGATTTTCCCATCATGTCAAGCAAAGAAGCACTGCTTTTGAATGTAGGCCTTGAAATACATCCACAGATAAACCTCCAATTGACTCAAATGACGTCAACTAGCCTATTAGAAGCTTCTAAAGCCATGACATCAATTTCTGGAATTTTCCAAGTTGTTTAAAGGCACAGCAACTTAGTGTATGTAAACTTCTGACCCACTGGAATTGTGATAGTGATTTATAAGTGAAATAATCTGTATGTAAACAATTGTTCTAAAAATTACTTGTATCATGCACAAAGTAGATGTCCAACCGACTTGCAAAAACTATAGTTTGTTAACAAGAAATTAGTGTAGTGGTTGAAGAATTAGTTTTAATGACTCCAACCTAAGTGTATGTAAACTTCCAACTTCAACTGTACATACCCCAACCAGAAGTCATGGATTACAGGCAACATTTACACTGAGCTAAAGCGTAGTTGCCACTTTCAAGAGCTCCCGCTAACCCGAAAGTTAAGAAATCCCACTATTCCCTCTGACAGAACCATCAAACAGGTAAAGCGTCAATACGGGAATAAGAACGAATCGTACTACACCGACTCCGACACTAGTTGGATGTGGCAGGGCTTGCAAACTATTACAGACTATAAAGGGAAGCACAGCTGAGAGCTGCCCAGTGACACACGCCTACCAGACGAGCTAAATAACTTCTATGCTCGCTTTGAGGTAAGTAACACTGAAAAATGCATGAGAGCATCAGCTGTTCTGGATGACTGTGTGATCATGCTATCCGCAGCCGATGTGAATAAGACCTTTAAACAGGTCAACATTCACAAGGCCGCTGGGCCAGACGGATTACCAGGACTTGTACTCCAAGCATGCATGGCCAACAACCTCGTTGAAAATTTTTCAAGCAGACCACCATAGTCCCTGTGCCCAAGAACACTAAGGTCACCTGCCTAAATGACTACCGACCCGTAGCACTCACATCTGTAGCCATGAAATGCTTTGAAAGGCTGTTCCTGCCTCACATCAACACCATTATCCCAGAAACCCTAGACCCACTCCAATATGCATTGACTACAGCTTAGCGTTCAACACCCTAGTGCCCTCAAAGCTCATCACGAAACTAAGGACCCTGGGACAAAACACCTCCCTCTGCATCTGGATCCTGGACTTCCTGACGGGCTGCCCCCAGGTGGTAAGGGTAGGTAACAACACATCCACCACTCTCAACACGGGGGACCCTCAGGGGTTTATGCTCAGTCCCCTCCTGTGTTCCCTGTCTACTCATGACTGCACGGCCAGTCACGACCAACACCATCATTAAGTTTGCTCACTGGTAGGCCTGATCACTGACAACGATGAGACAGCCTATAGGGAGGTCAGAGACCTGACATGTGGTGCAATGACAACAACCTCTCCCTCAACGTGATCAAGACAAAGGAGATGATTGTGGACTACAGGAAAAAGAGGACCGAGCACACCCCCATACTCATTGAAGAGGCTGTAGTGGAGTAGGTTGAGAGCTTCAAGTTCCTTGGTGTCCACATCATCAAAAAACAAACAGGTTTCCAAGCACACCAAGACAGTCGTGAAGAGGGCACGACAAAACCAACTCCCCATCAGGAGAATGAAAAGATTTGGCATTGGTCATCAGATCCTCAAAAGGTTTTACAGCTGCGCCATCGAGAGCATCCTGACGGGTTTTATCACTGCCTGGTATGGCAACTGATCGGCCTCCGATCGCAAGCCACTACAGAGGGTAGTGTGTACGGCCCAGTTCATCACAGTGGCCAAGCTTCCTGCCATCCAGGACCTCTATATCATGGGGTGTCAGAGGAAGGCCCTGAAAATTGTCAAAGACTCCAGCCACCCTAGTCATAGACTGTTCTCTCTGCTACCGCATGGCAAGCGGTACCGGAGAGCCAAGTCTCGGTCCAAGACCTTCTTAACAGCTTCTACCCCCAAATCATAAGACTCCTGAACAGCTGACCAAATGGCTACCCAGACTATTTGCATTACCCCCCCCCCCTTACGCTGTTGCTACTCTGTTATTATCTATGCATAGCCACTTTAATAACTCTACCTACATGTACATCATTACCTCGACACCGGCACATTGACACATTGACTCTGTACCTGTACCTCCTGTATATAGCCCCGCTATTGTTTTTTACTGCTGCTCTTTAATTACTTATTATTCTTATCTCTTACTTTTTGGGTGTGGTGGGGTATTTTCTTAAAACTGCATTGTTAAGGGCTTGTAAGTAAGCATTTCACAGTTAGGTTTACACCTGTTGTGTTCGGCGCATGTGACAAATAACATTTTATTTTATTGAAAAGATCCTTGATGAAAATCTGCTCCAAAGCACTCATGACCCCAAACTGGGGCGAAGGTTCTCCTTTCAAGAGGACAATGACCCTTAGCACGCAGCTAAGACAACGTTGAAGTGGCTTCGGGACAAGTCTCAATGTCATGGAGTGGGCCAGCCAGAGCCCGGACTTGAACCCGATCAAACATCTATGGAGAGACCTGAAAATACCTGTCCCCATCCAACCTGACAGATCTTGAGAGGATCTGCAGAAAACGGGAGAAACTCCCCAAATGCAGGTGTACCAAGCTTGTAGCGTCATTGCCAAAAAGCCTGAAGCTGTAATCGCTGCCAAAGGTACTTCAACAAAGTACTCAGTGAAGGGTTTAAAAATTGTTTAAAAACCTTTGTTTGCTTTGTCATTATGTGGTATTGTGTGTAGATTGGTGAGGGAAAAAGTATTTAATCAATTTTAGAATAAGGCTGTAACGTAACAAAATATAGAAAAAGTCAAGGGGTCTGTATACACTGAACAAAAATATAAACGCAACATGTAAAGTGTTGGACCCATGTTTCATCAGCTGAAATTAAAGATCCCAGAAATGTTCCATAATGTACGCAAATAAAGCTTATTTCTCTCAAATGTTGTGCACAAATTTGTTTTCATCCATGTTAGTGAGCATTTCACCTTTCCAAGATAATCCATCCACCTGACTGGTGTGGCATTATCAAGAAGCTGATTAAACAGCATGATCATTACACAGGTGCACCTTGTGCTGTTGAAAATAAAAGCTACTCTAAAATGTGAAGTTTTGTCACACAGCACAATGCTACAGGTGTCTCAAGTTTAGAGGGCATGTGTGATTGGCATGCTGACTGCGGGAATGTCCACAAGAGCTGTTGCCAGATAATTGAATGTTAATTTCTCTACCATAAACATTGTTTTAGAGAATTTGTCAGTACGTCTAACCTGTAACCACGCCAGCCCAGGACCTCCAGATCCAGCTTCTACACCTGAGGGTTCATCTGACACCAGCCACTCGGACAGCTGGTGAAACTGTGGGTTTGCACAATCAATTTCTGCACAAACTGTTAGAAACCAAATCAGGGAAGCTCATCTGCATGCTCGTCATCTGTACACATTTCCTGGAAGCTGCAAATGTCCCAGTTCATACATGGCCCACATACTCACCATACATGTCAACCATAGAGCATGTTTGGGATGGTCTGGATTGACAGCGTGTTCCAGGTACCACCAATATTCAGCAACTTCGAACAGCCATTGAAGACGAGTGGGACAACATTGCAGGGCACAATCAGCGACAAGATCAACTCTATGCAAAGGAGACGTGTCGCGCTGCATAAGGCAAATGGTGGTTACACCAAATACTAACTGGTTTTCTGATCCAAACCCCTACACTTTTTTAAGGGATCTGTGACCAACAGATGCATATCTGTATTCCCAGTCATGTGAAATCCATAGATTAATTCAATTGACCTATTTTCTTATATGAACTATAACTCAGTAACATTTTAAAAATGGTTGCATGTTGCGTTTATATTTTGGTTCAGTGTACAACAATATGAGTCAATAACAACAACCATGAGCTACTATGAACCTGTTCATTCAGATTCAAACAGCTTTGCAGTCCACACCTAAACCTTGGTGTACAGTACATAGTAAAACCATGCATCAATAAAATAAACGATACCAGGCACCACATATCTTTGTGCCAACTGTTTTCCAAGGTGCAATAGCCACTCAAAAACGTATATTGACCTCATCAAGAACAATATAATATAGTAGTACATGGCACAAAGGAATGTGGACATACATTAAGCATAATTTGAACAGCTTTCTCTGAACAAAGCCACTATGGTGCTCCAAATCAACGTTCCTCAACTCCAAGCTTGGGTCCCCTCACAACGCACATTTTTGATCCAGCACAGCACTAACCTACTGGTTTAAACTCATCCACTGACCATCAAGTGCTCGATTAGTTGAATCCGGTAGATTAGTGCTGGGCTGGAAATACAATGGGCATGTCCTGTGGGGAGTTGAGAAACAGAGAGTCCAACAACAGAGAGAGGAGAGGTCAGTGCTAATCACTTGAACCTGCGGGGGGCCAGTCTCCTCCTCATTGAGGTCACCCACAGGTGACAGCCCTGCCTGAACCTCAGGCTGCAGGACATCTGACCAAGCTGGCCACTCTGAACTATGGTGAAAATCAGCCCAATCGCTTTTACACACTCAGTCTTACATTATTTTCTCAGTCCCCTACTATTTCTATCCCTTTCACTCACTCTCATATATCTCTCGCCCCCCTCTCTTCAAGGTGACCCACTTTCCAGGCTTCTCAGTCTTGTTCCTCTCCTCACCTGCTCTGTTCAGCTCTGCTGGTGTATCGTACTGTACTATGATACCCTGGATATCTGGCTACAGTCCGCTGTGCTGGGTGGATATATTCTCCGCATGTACTGTCCACCAGGGAGGTGGAGCTAGGGGAGGGGAGCATTGGAGTTAACTATGAGGGAACATGTGTAAAGTGCTCAATGCCCCCCACATGGCTGTCTTTGCAGGTGTTAATGCAGGGGTTGTGTGTGTGTGTGTGTGTGTGTGTGTGTGTGTGTGTGTGTGTGTGTGTGTGTGTGTGTGTGTGTGTGTGTGTGTGTGTGTGTGTGTGTGTGTGTGTGTGTGTGTGTGTGTGTGTGTGTGTGTGTGTGTGTGTGTGTGTGTGTGTGTGTGTGTGTGGTTGGTTGGTTCAGGGCTGAGGTGTTTTAGTGATATACTGTACAACCCAGTGTGAGGTAAATGAGCATCCCAGTGAGATTGTCTCGTGTCTAATTTAATATTCCAATGTGTCGTTAATAGGCAACATGCAAGGAGAAGGCAAGGAAGGTAGACACCTAGACTGCACTTCCCTGCAGTGTGATAGTCTTGTGTTTGTTGTGTAGTAAATATTTCAGCTTTAATTTATTGATTTATTATTTTCTTCTTGTAAAGCACATTGCGTTGCATTCCATGTCTTAAATGTGCTGTATAAATAAAGCTTAATTTGAAGGTGTAGGATAAAGCTCTACCTAGATGCTGATCTTGTGTCAGTTTTGCATTTTCCTCACTCATGGTTAAGGTTAACCCAGACCTGGGTTAAATACGTATTCAAATATCCGCCAACCAGTAGGTATTCAAATCAAATTCATGTCTTGGGCAGTATCTGAATATATCGGAGATGAGTAACTAGACTCAGTCCTAACACTCTAGCAGCTAGCCACTGTTTTGTTTTACAAAGTAAGACAGGTGCACAGCCAGAACATAATTATGAGTCACATAGGACTGGGCGGTATACCGTATTTGACTATACACCGGTACTTATGCACGGACCAGCTTGGGTTTGTACTTTACCTTCTATAATGGTATTTGAATGTTTGGTTTGTTAACTGTGATACGCCATGTGTAACGTCCATTTTTATAGTTTACTCCGCTACTTGAGTCATCCCTCTCCGCGTTCCACACAGACCTAGTCCGATTCCGTCACTCAAAGAGCGCATTTGTTGTTGCTTGACCACTCAACAATGTTGATGACAACGATGTTGTTTCCACTTTAATCTCAATTTAAATCCACAAGCGTTCTAGAATTACAATATTAGTTTGTGCTTCTTACATCTGCAAACAGCTAGTTCGTATTTTCTTAGCAAGTTAAGCTAAATCGTGTTAGCCACTAATGCTCATTGCTAGTTAGCTGGCTAGCTAACTCGCTAATACAAGTCCTGAGTCAGAGCAAACGTAGCTAGCTACTACAGCCTGATACCAGTACTGGAGGAGGCTTAAATCAGCATGTTTGTGCAACAGTGTCTTCTAAATCAAAGAGGAATTTAATGTAGCTAAAGATTATAGTGTCCCCTAGGAAACACTGAACTTCAATTTGGTTCCTACCCTGTCAAAATAACTCGTCCATGGCATTTTCATTCGTTGTCATGTCAAACAACACTGTATTCAAAGTACCCACTATTATTTATATTCTAACTATAGAATTATAATAAACATTCTATTTCCATGATTCCAAATTTCACCCAAGTGTATTGATCTAAATCGCAATTGCAACATTTGGTTAAAAATAAGGCCTAGTATTTTTGCCCATATCGTGGCAGTATGGAATGAACTCAAATGAGTGCAGGAAATGCAGAAATTGATGTTAATGCAGGAAATCATTTTAAATTGAAGTTGAACAGTATAAAATAATCCAAAAGGAGAAATACCCTTTGAATTCACTTAGAATATATGTGTTGCCACCCTAGGGTCACGCACTACTCATAAAGCAAATTTAGAACTTTAATTAATCCCAAAAATAAAACAACATCAAATAATGTCAATAATGGGAAAAATACCATATGATATGATATTTTGGCCATATCGCCCAGGGCTAGAGTCACACACGCTTTCTCTGACATCTCACACACACACATGCACACAGTCTTCCGGGCAGCAGTGAAAAAGACCTTCAAGGGGGATGCAAAAGTGCAGACGTGACCACATTTGCAGGGTCATAAATCATTCAGGTGGAAGGTGGCCATAAATAAATGATTTGGTGTGCCAGGGGTCTGTTAGTGAGCCTCTGAGTGATACCTGTCTGGTTAGATATACAGTCGTGGCCAAAAGTTTTGAGAATGACACAAATATGAATTTTCACAAAGTCTGCTGCCTCAGTTTGTATGATGGCAAATTGCATATACTCCAGAATGTTATGAAGAGTGATCAGATGAATTGCAATTAATTGCAAAGTCCCTCTTTGCCATGCAAATGCCCTGAATCCCCAAAAAACATTTCCACTGCATTTCAGCCCTGCCACAAAAGGACCAGCTGACACCATGTCAGTGATTTTCTCGTTAACACAGGTGTGAGTGTTGACGAGGACAAGGCTGGAGATCACTCGGTCATGCTGATTGAGTTTGAATAACAGACTGGAAGCTTCAAAAGGAGGGTGGTGCTTGGAATCATTGTTCTTCCTCTGTCAACCACGGTTACCTGCAAGGAAACACGTGCCGTCAACATTGCTTTGCACAAAATGTGCTTCACAGGCAAGGATATTGCTGCCAGTAAGATTGCACCTAAATCAACCATTTATCGGATCATCAAGAACTTCAAGGAGAGTGGTTCAATTGTCCAGAAAGTCCAGCAAGCGCCAGGACCGTCTCCTTGATTCAGCTGCGGGATCGGGGCACCACCAGTAAAGAGCTTGCTCAGGAATGGCAGCAAGCAGGTGTGAGTGCATCTGCACGCACAGTGAGGCAAAGACTTTGAGGATGGCCTGGTGTCAAGAAGGGCAGCAATGAACCACTTCTTTCCAGGAAAAACATCAGGGACAGACAGATATACTGCAAAAGGTACAGGGATTGAACTACTGAGGACTGGGGTAAAGTCATTTTCTCTGATGAATCCCTTTTCATATTGTTTGGGGCATCTGGAAAAAAAGCTTGTCGGGAGAAGACAAGGTGAGCGCTACCATCAGTCCTGTGTCATGCCAACAGTAAAGCATCCTGAGACCATTCATGTGTGGGGTTGCTTCTCAGCCTAGGGAGTGGGCTCACTCACAATTTTGCCTAAGAACACAGCCATGAATAAAGAATGGTACCAACACATCCTCCAAGAGCAACTTCTCCCAACCATCCAGGAACAGTTTGGTGACGAACAATGCCTTTTCCAGTATTATGGATCACCTTGTCATAAAGGTAGAAGTGATAACTATGTGGCTCGAGGAACAAAACATCGATATTTTGGGTCCATGGCCAGGAAACTCACCAGACCTTAATCCCATTGAGAACTTGTGGTCAATCCTCAAGAGGCGGGTGAACAAACAAAAACCCACAAATTCGGACAAACTCCAAGCATTGATTATGCAAGAATGGGCTGCCATCAGTCAGGATGTGGCCCAGAAGTTAATTGACAGCATGCCAGGGCGGATTGCAGAGGTCTTGAAAAAGAAGGGTCAACACTGCAAATATTTACTCTTTGCACCAACTTCAAGTGATTGTCAAAAAAGCCTTTGACACATGAAATGCTTGTAATTATACTTCAGTATTCCATAGTAACATCTGACAAAAATATCTAAAGACACTGAAGCAGAAAACTTTGTGAAAATTAATATTTGTGTCATTCTCAACATTTTTGGCCAGAACTGTACAGTGGTGGAGACTGGTTGTGTTTAATGAGAAAAGAGATAAGAGGATAAATAATTCAAGAAGTTCCATTGAAAATGGATCTGTTTTGGTGGTGGTGGTGGTGGGGGGCTCTGTTACTGTACACTGGCACACTGTGATGTTGGCAATGGCCAAAATGATCTGAGGAGGATGTGGATGTGTATTTCAAGTGGGTGGGTTATAACCTTTGAAGTTTTTTTTTAGAGCCGAGTTCAATGGAATAGTCCCAAAAGTGCTACATCTATTTCTAATTCTAAATAGCTTAATTTATTGTGATGTACATTTGTACAGGTTGTAAAAAAATGTGTGAGGTGAGCAAAGACCCCTCGAGCTCGGAGGCACCCCGAATCAGGAGACTGAGGGGGCGTGTGCTACGCCTTCATGGGAGAGGGTATACCAGTTCAAGGCAAGCTTGCAACACCTGAAAGCTTGCAGAGGAGATGTTACACCATTATGTGTCCTCCTTTGACACAAATTAATAGTGTGTTCTTGCCACAGCTGGTGCCAAGAATAAAAAGTGTTTTGGCTATGGTGTGCCCTAATGAACACGAGTCCCTTTATTAAGGGCTCTACACAGTCTACGCAAGTTTTCTTCATGGTCACAAATGTGACTGAGTTGTCAGAAGAAGCAAAACATCTTCATATGGAATCACCTAGTAACCAAAAAGTGTTAACACATCAAAATATATTTTAGATTCTTCAAAGTAGCCATCCTTTTCATTGATGACAGCTTTATACACTCTTAGCATTCTCTCAACCATGCCAAACCATCTCAATTGGGTTGAGGTTGGGTGCTTGTGGAGGCCAGGTCACCTGATCCAGCACTCCATCACTCTCCTTATTGGTCAAATAGCCCTTACACAGCCTGAAGGTGTGTTGGGTCATTGTCCTGTTGAAAAACAATAATCATAGTCCCACTAAGCCCAAACCAGATGGAATGGCGTATCGCTGCAGAATGCTGTGATAGTCATGCTGGTTAAGTGTGCCTTGAATTCTAAATAAATCACTAACAGTATCACCAGCAAAGCACCATCACACCTCCTCCTCCGTGCTTCACGGTGGGAACCACACATGCAGAGATCATCCGTTCAACTAATGTGCATATCACAAAGACACATCTCAAATTTGGACTCATCAGACCAAAGGACAGATTTCCACTATCTAATGTTCAGTGCTTGTGTTTCTTGGCCCAAGCAAGTGTCTTCTAGTAGTGGTTTCTCTGAAGCAATTGAACCATGAAGGCCTGATTCACACAGTCTCCTTTGAACAGTTGATGCTGAGATGTGTCTGTTACTTGAACTCTGTGAAGCATTTATTTGGGCTACAATTTCTGAGGCTGGTTCCTGTGTTCCAATTTGTTTCAAAGCAACTTAACACCTCCAATTTAACACTTGTGAATTGAACACCCCTCTTTAAAACAGTCAGGGGGACTTCCCTTCTCCCTCCGGTCTTTCCTTCTCCCTTTCTCTCACACTTGGTCATGCACATTGTCCCCTCTCTCTAATTGACTCTAAACCTGTGTAGCAGCACTGCCCTCTAGTGGAATTATCAGAACAATGCAGGTACTTCACAGACCTCAGACCATAATTTTTTATTTTACCTTTATTTAACTAGGCAAGTCAGTTAAGAACAAATTCTTATTTTCAATGACGGCCTGTGGGTTAACTGCCTGTGGGTTAACTGCCTGTTCAGGGGCAGAACGACAGCTCGGGGGCTTGAACTTGCAACCTTCCGGTTACTAGTCCAACACTATAACCACTAGGCTACCTTGCTGCCCCGGCATCTCTTTGCATGCTAGCAAGTTGGGTTAAGTTGGCTGATAAGCGATACATTAAAAACACAATGTCTTCCAAAAGTCTTTATGAGCAATACATACCATTTTTATTTGCTCTCTCATTGTCTTTTTTTGAACATGCATATGCACGCAAGTCACACACACACCCCCAGGCACACAAATACGAACACCCTACACACCTCTCCTCCCGGCTATGAGGGGTCAAGAAGTGAGCAGAGTCCTCCTCATGGCTGCTTTGTAGGCTGCTCTCCCTGCTGAGGAAACACACCACAGAGAGTCAGTGTTAGGTGTAAGGTGTGTTGTAGGCTGCTCTCCCTGCTGAGGAAACACACCACAGAGAGACAGTGTTAGGTGTAAGGTGTGTTGCAGTCTGCTCTCCCTGCTGGGGAAACACACCACAGAGAGACAGTGTTAGGTGTAAGGTGTGTTGCAGTCTGCTCTCCCTGCTGGGGAAACACACCACAGAGAGACAGTGTTAGGTGTAAGGTGTGTTGCAGTCTGCTCTCCCTGCTGGGGAAACACACCACAGAGAGACAGTGTTAGGTGTAATGTGTGTTGCAGGCTGCTCTCCCTGCTGAGGAAACACACCACAGAGAGACAGTGTTAGGTGTAATGTGTGTTGCAGGCTGCTCTCCCTGCTGGGGAAACACACCACAGAGACAGTGTTAGATGTAACGTGTGTTGTAGGCTGCTCTCCCTGCTGGGGAAACACACCACAGAGAGACAGTGTTAGGTGTAGTTTACCACATGCAACCAGAGATCTCTGTGTGTTTGTCTGTGTGTGTGTGTTCAATGTGTATACGTGTGTGAGAATGTGCGCGTGACACCTAGGGGTCATCTGCAGTTCAAACAATAACAAAGCAGGCACCTTTCCACTGTTTCGGTAAAACGCTGAGGGAGAAATGTAACCCCTCTCAAATGCTTCGACAGAGCTATGCATGCAAGGACTGACCATCTAGAAGTTACACATTTCAAGAATCAACGGGTATACACTACCGTTAAAAAGTTTGGGGTCACTTAGAATTGTCCTTGTTTTTGAAAGAAATGCATATTAATTTGACCATTTAAAATAACATAAAATTGATCAGAAATACAGTGTAGACAAATGGCTGATTTTGTATGGAATATCTACATAGGCGTATTTTGAGCCTGTAATCAAACCCACAAATACTGATTCTCCAGATACTCAACCATTCTAAAGAAGGCCAGTTTTATTGCTTCTTTAATCAGAACAACAGTTTAACATTAACAATGCCTACACTGTATTTATGATCAATTTTATGTTATTTTAACGGACAACAAAATGTACTTTTCTATAAAAAACAAGGACATTTCTAAGTGACCCCAAACTTAACGGTAGTGTATATTATTAATTTAAAAGTCCCACAAAAGGTATTTAAGCAAATTCCCCCAAATCCCAAAGCAAATAGGACAATCTGATTACTTAGACAACACACAATGTCAAATGTCAAACTCATAAAACCAAAGTTTAAAAAAAATGACAGTAAACCAGACAGTAAACAGACAGAAAAAAGGATAGAAGCCCCCACTAGAGAGCAGCACAGACTATTTGTTATTTTATTGTATTATTTTTTATATTTGATTTTTTTACTTTAGTTTATTAGTCATTTTTTGTTGTTGTTGAATTTTACCCCTTTTTCTCCAGAATTTCATGGTGTCCAATTGTTGTAGTAGTTACTATCTTGTCTCATCGCTACAACTCCCGTACGGGCTCGGGAGACAAAGGTTGAAAGTCATGCGTCCTCCGATACATAACCCAACCAAGCCGCACTGCTTCTTAACACAGTGCGCATCCAACCTGGAAGCCAGCCGCACCAATGCGCCGGAGGAAACACTGTGCACCTGGCCACCTTGGCTAGTGCACACTGCGCCCAGCCCGCCACAGGAGTCGCTGGTGCGCGATGAGACAAGGACACCCACCAAGCCCTCCCTAACCCGGGCGACACTAGGCCAATTGTGCGTCGCCCCCACGGACCTCCCGGTCGCGGCCGGTTACGACAGAGCCTGGGCGCAAACCCAGGGACTCGGATGGCACAGCTGGCGCTGCAGTACAGCGCCCTTAACCACTGCGCCACCCGGGAAGCCCAGTAAATCCTTTCTTAACTGTATTCATTTCACAGTAAGGTGTTGTATTCGGCGCATGTCACAAATAACATTTGATTTGACTTTGTCAACAATGAGGGTAAATATGTTATGGTAAGGCCAGGAGTCGTTCCTTAATGTGATTTGACTAATCATAGTCGTAAATAGCTATGTCTTGTTTCTAGTCTATAACTAGGATAGGATAACTAGGATCTGTGTCCGGGAAACTGGCCTGTAGAGACATATACTGTGTCTCTGGTCATCTTGTCACTGGAAGCTATAATTTGTCCTATTGAAAGTCTTCCTTGCATTGTTGCCAGTTATAAGGCAGCAACATTTATGCAAATACAGTGAGATGTTTTCCGTGAAGGGGTATCCAAAGACAAAAACAAAAGACAAGCCTCCATTTGTTGAATAGGCCTCTTCACACAACCAAGAGTGGCACGACTACAATCTGCCTCACATGTACCACAAGAAAGAGTGAAACAAAGAAAAAGTGCCACCTCCCGCAGCAACTAATATACCGCCAGAGCAGCCTGGGAGCCAGTCTGTTTCTGCAATAGCCAACTTGGCAAGACTTGCCATGACAACAACAAGGCGTGGGTGCAGAAACAGTCTGCCATCCAGGCTGTGTGTCAGAGCACCGGAAACTAAAGGCTGGCTGGGATATGTAAGCAGCAGTACTGTTTTATATTTAGCAAATCAGAGTTGCATTTCAAATGGCGCCCTATTCCCTATATAATGCACTACTTTTGACCCAGGTCTTCACAAAGCAGTGTTGGTTGAGAATATTTAATATAGCCACGTAACTCCTTCCAGTACTGTCCCCTGGCACTTTTACATGGGTTATGTCTCAAATAGCACCCTATTCCCTATATAGTGCACTACTTTTGACCAGAACCCTATGGGCCCCAAAAGTAGAGCACAACATAGGTAATAGGGTGTCATTTGGGACGTAGACAGTACCTTTGGCTCTCCTCTGTAAGGCTGTACATGTCAGGGGACTAGCACGCTTGTCAGCTCCAGAACTATCTATTTTACAGTAATGAGCTTGAATTGTAGCTTTGCACTTTGTCTCCTGGGATGGCTGTAGTATAAAGTCAGAGATGGGCTTCACCTCATCTCTTGTGAACACCCCAAAATTCGGCCCCAATTTGGTTCAGGGTGTCGAGATTGCAGGTTGACATTTATTGGGATTAATCTTGTCCTGGAGGCAGATGTAACAAGTGCGCTGAGAGTCGGGAAGCAAGTTCTGGGAGTGAGTGTTTTAATAAATAAATGAAACCATTTTTTTTAAACCTTTATTTTACTAGGCAAGTCAGTTAAGAACAAATTCTTATTTTCAATGACGGCCTAGGAACAGTGGGTTAACTGCCTGTTCAGGGGCAGAACGACAGATTTGTACCTTGTCAGCTCGGGGATTTGAACTTGCAACCTTCCGTTTACTAGTCCAACGCTCTAACCACTAGGCTACAACACACCGACATGAAACCAGAGTCAATAACCAAGGAAAGAACCAAGGGAAGAGATATAGGGAAGATAATCAAGGAGGTGATGGAGTCCAGATGAGAGTCATGAGGCGCAGGTGCACAAGACCATGGTGGCAGGTGTGCGGGATAATCAGCAGCCTGATGACATAGAGGCCGGAGAGTGACAGCAGAGGTGAGCGATTTCCACTAGATGGGCCAGCGGCAAAGTCAGAATTGGCTATATGTATTGTAAAATTATCTCTTTGGTCTTAAATTAAGGTCATGGTTAGGCATAATAAGGCTAGCAGTGTGGTTAAGGTTAGGTTTAAAATCTGATTTGATTTATTATCTGAGTGACTACCCTGTAGAGCTGCTTCCACTACATGAGTCATCCCAAAAAATGCCAACCTGTGTCGAGATTAATTTTCACCAGTCTTCCAACTATCATCACAGTAGAACCAATGTTACAAGTGGTACAAATCGTACATATTTGAAAGCACTGAACAGCCAGGGACAATGCCATAGTAGTCAATACTCCTCATAAGACTCAAATATGCATTCTCTTACTTCTTCCAACCTAGACGAAGCTAGTAACAAACACCAGGCAACTTCTAGAAATAAACATTATGCTCATCAAATATGTATAAGGCCAAAACATCAACTTCCAATAGTGAACATACACCCACATTTGAATAAATATAAAATGTATTCATTAATTATTAAGTCATATTCAAATTATTTATTGCTTAAACTATGTATTATGGCAGCGCAGTGCATAACATCTACATTCACTGAAGACCAAACTCTGTCAGTAAGGGCATTTGTATGTATCAAACATTTGTATCCATATTCTTAAGTACATTCCTGCATTTCCTGTTGTTTGATGATAAATAGCATGGGGCTGGTTTTATTTATAATGTATAGGACAATTCATACTCAGCACTGTGGCTTATGTAACATTCCAAGGAGCCTATTCGGAGTGAAGGTAAGCTTGGGGGTAAAAATAACCTGTTTATAGAACAGACTGGGACGTCACCAGCTGGTGTCTATGGCTATGTTTAGACAGGCACCCTAATTCTGATTTATTTTACGAATTGGTCTTTCGACCAATCAGATCTGCTCTGAAAAAGAGCTAATGTGAAAAGATCTAGGCTGCATGTGCAAACGAAGTCTACTAGATCACAGAAACCTGGGAGGGAGTTTCAATGAACAAATAGGGGCCCACTGAGGACTTGAAACACTAGTTGCACTCTGACCTTTCGTGTCACTAAACCCTGTTAAGGGCTTGTTCGAGTGAAAAGTGATAAAGGTCGTTTAAATCAACAAACTATATTTCTCTTTGATAAAAGTAGGTGGGTGTGACATTTTTTACAGAACAGATTTTTTCAGGACCAATCTCATACACAAAGACAAAAACAAACTACATCCCAGCAACTCTACAGACCAGGGCTTGTATTCATAAAGTGATAGAAAATGATATGGACAAAGGCAACTCCAACTCTAATCATACCTTTTACTTAGTGTGTAATTATACGTTTTCTGGTCATACAGAGACTGTTTTGTTCTATGGTTCCACTTCTACATGGTTCCAACTTCCGACTAAACTTTGATGCTTGAGAATGCCTTATAAATAGTAAGATTGCCCGACTTTATATACAACACTTAATGGGTAACCCACTCTTTCTGTATACATTAATAACACTTGGGGACTACCCTCATTTGTTATGTGATTGCCTGGCAGTAGGTTGATGTTTCCCCTAGTTCCTGATCTTAGGTCAATTTAGCATTTTTCCCACTAATGGTTAAGGTTAGGATTGGGGAGGGGAAGCTAATCCTAGAGGTAACTTCAGATGGAGCTTCTATACAGACCTGCTTTCACTGCTGTGCTCCTTCCTCTCTCGCACGTTCAGCCAACGGCGTAGCAGGAAGCGCTTGCGTCGCGGCGAAGCGCTGGGTGTGGAGCAGTTGGACCAGGTGGCTGCCGCGTCCTCGTCACTGATTGGCGTTATCTCGATGGACGGCAGCTGAAGGTACTCCATGGCCCCTGAGAAGGAGCGTGACCCATGACCCTTACTCATGACCTCTGACCTCGTGGCAGCCGCCACAGACACAGCCGGGGTCACACTGCTCTCGCTCTGCACGTTCTTCATGCGTCGCATCTTGAAGCGCTTGCGGCGGAGGGATGGAGTGGCGGAACCGGAGAGGGCGGAAGGGTCACCATCCCCGGTGGGTACCTCAACTTTGTCTCCCGAGGCGGAGGCTCCCAATCCTGGGTCGCCATCCTGGGTCTCCCAGTCGCTGGGGGCCTGCACCTGGAAGGAGGGGAGCCGAAGGTTCTCAGACATGATCTTCTGTCCCACCAACAACTGACTCATAAAAGCAGCCGAGGGGCACCCTCTATCCGGGGAGGCTGATAGAGAGGGAGAGGGAACGGATGTCTTGCAGGATGCTGCGGGGAGTGCAGTAGTGTAGGTGGAGAGACCTTTGAACTGTTTTGTCCAGAGTGATAGGGAGTATACAGAATCAGGACTTGGTCAAGGTAGTTATTGTGTGACAAAGATCAGGGCAGTTCCTCAGTGGTCCTGATGAGCAATGGCCTCGCCAATCCAGTCCTGCTGTCTGTCCTCTCCAATGAGACTAGAAAGAGCAGAATCTCTGCCTTCACTAGTGATCAGCGACATTTGGCATGTGGCTCTATCTAAGTACTGTGTTCCATGAGGTATCTCATTTTGAGCTGACAAGTGGAGGTTTAATGTTACACAAATTCTTCCAAGTAGACGGTTTGGATGCAAAAGCACTATGGCATCTTCTTGTGTCATTACTCGTCCTGGTGACTTGCTCTATGGGCCGAGGTCTCGAGAATTTCTGATCCAGCCGCCACTTGGTGTCAGTAGCCCATTAAGATGAGTGCTTTTCAGCGCCCCCTTGCTCTAGTCCCTGGTATCACAGCCATGGCCTAAAAGTCAGAGGAAAATTAAAGGATACCGTATGCTAAGTACGGTGTAGCCACATGCATGTAGATATTCACAGCACCAGTCACAATTACACAATGACACAGAGACACACACACAGCGAGAGAGAGAGAGAGAGAGAGCGAGAGAGACACACAGTGAGAGAGAGAGAGAGACACACATGCACAGTGAGAGAGAGAGAGAGACACACACACAGCGAGAGAGAGAGAGAGAGAGAGAGAGAGAGAGAGAGAGAGAGAGACACACAGCAAGAGAGAGAGCGAGAGAGACACAGCGAGAGCGAGACACACACAGCGAGAGCGAGAGAGACACACAGCGAGAGCGAGAGAGACACACAGAGAGAGAGCAAGAGAGAGCGAGACACACAGAGAGAGAGCGCGAGAGGCACACAGCGAGAGAAAGAGAGAGAGAGAGCGAGAGGCACACAGCGAGAGAAAGAGAGAGAGCGAGAGACGCACAGCTAGAGAGAGCGAGAGACGCACAGCTAGAGAGCGCGAGACACAGCTAGAGAGAGCGAGACACACAGAGAGAGCGAGAGACACAGAGAGAGCGAGAGACACAGAGAGAGCGAGAGACACAGAGAGAGCGAGAGACACACACACAGCGAGAGCGAGAGACACACACACAGCGAGAGCGAGAGACACACACACAGCGCGAGAGAGAGAGAGAGAGACACACACAGCGAGAGAGAGCGAGAGACACAGCGAGAGATAGAGAGACACACACAGCGAGAGAGAGAGAGAGAGAGAGAGAGAGAGACACACAGCGAGAGCGAGAGACACACACACAGCGAGAGAGAGAGAGAGAGAGACACACACAGCGTGAGAGAGCAAGAGACACAGCGAGAGAGAGAGACACACACACAGCGAGTGAGAGCGAGAGGCACACACACAGCGAGAGAGAGAGAGAGAGAGAGACACAGCGAGAGAGAGAGAGAGAGAGAGACACACAGCAAAAGAGAGAGAGAGAGACACAGCAAGAGACACACAGCAAAAGAGAGAGAGAGAGAGAGACACAGCAAGAGACACACAGCAAAAGAGAGAGAGAGAGAGACACAGCAAGAGACACACAGCAAAAGAGAGAGAGAGAGAGAGACACAGCAAGAGACACACAGCAAAAGAGAGAGAGAGAGAGACACAGCAAGAGACACAGCAAAAGAGAGAGAGAGAGGCTTATTTATTTTCCCTTGTGTACTTTAACCATTTGTACATTGCTACAACACTGTATATATACATAATATGACATTTGTAATATCTTCTGTATCTGAAACTTCTGTATGTGTAATGTTTACTGTTCATTTTTATTGTTTATTTCACTTTATATATTATCTACCTCACTTGCTTTGGCAATGTTAACGTGTTTCCCATGCCAATAAAGCCCTTGAATTGAATTGACAGAGAGACAGAGAGACAGAGAGACAGAGAGACAGAGAGACAGAGAGAGAGAGAGAGAGGAGTAACACACAGCGGGAGCAGGGAAGTGATATTCTGATTGGTTTCATCTCCTTCCCAGCAGGGAGCTAATTCAGAGAAAATAACTGTTGATTGCCCTAATGGGAAGCAAATTTCTGTCTGCAACCCAAATGGCATCGCTATACTCTCTCTCCTTCCCTGGTCAAAAGTAACGAACTATGTAGGGAATAGGGTGCCATTTGGAACACAACTTTGAGTTGAGTGAGCCACCATCCATTATCCTACTATTTCTCTTGAGATTAAGGCCAAAACAGATTGGGGATGCCATTCACATCAGATGATGACAGACAAACAGCCAATTCTATATGTGGATGATAAACTCCAGTTCCAAAATTCCCAGCTTTCAGATTTCCATAGAAGTCAGATAATACATTTTCTTTCCCATATTTTCTGTATCCACTTTTCATTCTGATCATGCCAGTTGTGTTTAACAAAGCACTGTTAAAAACTCACTCTGTATAAAGCCTTTGGTACATGGCAGATTAGATACTGTACCAGTCAAAAGTTTGAAATAACAAACTCGGCAAATAAAAGATACGGCCCTTTTTCAGGACCCTATCTTTCAAAGACAGTGTTTAAACCCTTTACAATGAAGATCTGTGAAGTTAATTAGATTTGTACGATTTGTTTCCCCATGCTTGTTCAATGAACCACAAAACAATTAATGAACATGCACCTGTGGAACGGTTGTTAAGACCCTAACAGCTTACAAATGGTAGGCAATATTTACACGTTAAGTTTGCTGAAAATAAACACAGTTGACAGTGAGAGGACGTTTAGTAACCAAAAAAAGGGTTAAATAAACCAAATATATTTAATATTTGAAATTCTTCAAAGCAGCCACCCCATGCCACGATGACAGCTTTGCACACTCTTGGCATTCTCTCAACCAGATTCATGAGGTAGTCACCTTGAATGCATTTCAAATAACAGGTGTTCCTTGTTAAATGTTCATTTGTGGATTTTCTTTCCTTCTTAATGCGTTTGTGCCAATCAGTTGTGTTGTGACAAGGTAGGGGTGCTTTACAGAAGAGAGCCCTTTTTGGTAAAAATATTATGGTCAAGAACAGCTCAAATAGCAAAGAGAAACGAAAGTCCATCATTACTTTAAGACATGAAGGTCAGTCCATCCGGAACATTTCAAGACCACTTCATGCACTTTGAAAGTTTCTTCAAGTGCAGTCGTAAAAACCATCAAGCGCTACGATGAAACGGACTCTCATGAGGACCCTCACAGCAAATTAATGACCCAGAGTTACCTCTGCTGCAGAGATGACAGCCAAAATAAATGCTCCACATAATTGAAGTAACAGACACATCTCAACATCAACTGTTCAGAGGAGACTGCGTGAATCAGGCCTTCATGGTCGAATTGCTGAAAAGAAACCACTACTAAAGGACACCAATAAGATGAAGAGACTTGCTTGGGCCAAGAAACACGAGCAATGGACATTATGGAATGGAAATCCAAATTTGAGATTTTTGGCTCCAACTGCCATGTCTTTGTGAGATGCAGAGTAGGTCAACGGATGATTTCCCCATGTGTGGTTCCCACCATAAAGCATGGAGGAGGTGGTGTGATGGTGCTTTGCTGGTGACACTGTCAGTGATTTATTTAGAATTCAAGGCACACTTAACCAGCATGGCTACCACAGCATTCTGAAGCGAGTGGGACTATAATTTGCTTTTCAACAGGACAATGACCCAACACACTTCCAGGCTGTGTAAGGGCTATTTGACCAAAAAGGAGAGTGATATAGTTCTGCATCAGATGACCTGGCCTCCGCAATCACCCAACCTCAACCCAATTGAGATGGTTTGGGATAAGTTGGACTGCAGAGTGAAGGAAAAGCATCCAACAAGTGCTCAGCATATGTGGGAACTCCTTCAAGACTGTTAGAAAATCATTCCGAGTGAAGCTGGTTGAGAGAATGCCAAGCATATGCAAAGCTGTCAAGGCAAAGGGTGGCTACTTTGAAGAATGTCAAATATAAAATATATTTTGATTTGTTTAACACTTTTTTGGATACATGATTTCATAGTTTTGATTTCTTCACTATTATTCTACAATGTAGAAAACAGTACAAAAAAAGAAACCCTGGAATGAGTAGGTGTGTCCAAACTTTTGATTGGTACTGTAAATGTCAAAGAACTTCTCTTCACAACTGAATGGAGACCTGCCATTCTACCATCAGACATGCATTATAATCCCACTAAACGCTGTGTTTACACAGTCAGCCCAATTCTGATATTTTTTTCATCATTACTTTAAGAAATGCACTGACAGGTGTATTACTTTAAGACATGAAGACCAATTAGTGAAAATCAGGTCTGCCTCTCTTTCGCTGTCTCAATAGACAAAGAAAGCAGAGGGAAGTGTGGTAGGTGACCAGTTATTTATTTTCAATGTGTTTCCCCTCTAAGGAAGAAAGTCAGTTGACCAACAATGCATTCAACTGAAATGTGTCTTCCACATTTATCCCAACTCCTCTGAAACGACATCGGTACCCGGGGAGCAGTTGTTGTTGGGTGAACTGACTTGCTCAAGGGCAGAACTGCCTCTGGGAATCGAACCAGTGACCTTTCAGTTACTGGCCCAATGCTCTTAACCTCCAGGCTAATGGAGACCTGCTTATATGGATGTTGTTTGAATTGTGTTCAATACAGATTCCAGGCTACTTACAGATTCAGCATTAATATATGTAATATATGATGTTGAAAAGAGCTTGAATATAATGTTTCAAGTTCATATTAGTCTGCGGTGCAACAACATCCAGTCCTGTGATCACAGGATGTGGTTAAAACTGAGGAATGTAACATTTGGCTGCAATCTGATTACTATAAAATGAATTTACCTCATATGACCTTTCACACAATCTCCTTCATGCACGCACACACACAGCTTTTAACATTGGATCAGCTCTGAAAAATATTTTGATGTGATTGGTCAAAAGAACATTTTAGTGGAAAAGTATCATAATCGGGCTGCCTATGTATTGTGTAGAACTGTCAAACTGTTATAAATGTCCAAGGCCAACTTGGGCAAATGAGTGTTGGTCTTATTTCAGGAATTGTACTCTCTGAAGAAGTTACATAGCCTAACATCCTAATCTGAAACTGCAGGACCCATTCAAAATGTTAACAGGTGACATTTTCTAATTTGACAATTCCACAAGAACGTGTCAATGCTATGACAAAACTGTGTAGTGCCCCATGTCACGCATTGTCATACCGTAACTACACGCATTTGCCAATGTCCTTATGAATTCATATCTGAACGTACAATACGACTACTCCGTATCGCTGTAGGCTATATCACAGCAATGCATTAAAAGTAAAATAGGACAAAGAATGTCAAATAAATGAGATATTACGTGGCAATTATTTCATACAAAACCAGCGGAGAAAAGCTGCACTAGTCCCCACGATATGACAATGTAAATATTAGAACATTTTTCAAAACACCAAAATGTAATGTTATGTCAATGTAAATATTGCAACATTTTTCAAAACACCAAAATGTAATGTTTCAGCAAACAATTAGGCTGCTATCCCTATCCCTTCCTTTTCAGACCCAGGCATGATTTGTTGAAAAAGTAGCCAGCTGTCAAACTACACCTTGTAAACTTTGTCACAGCAATAGACCGCGTACTTTCACAATGTATTTCCTTTCATTAAGATGTGTCCACGCACAGCTTTGGGGGGAAGTTAACAAACAAACAAAAAACTTAGCTTGTTCTATCAATCACTATTTATCAAACGTATCTCAGAAATAATTTGTGATTTATCCTTTTGTCAACTTTATTTCCTGCACATAGGCCAACAGACAGTATTCGATTGACACATCCTTCATTCAATCAGAATGGCCTTTCAGTTTGAATGTTCCGAGAAGGCTACGCTTTTCGGAAGAAGGTCTTAGCTGTGTCCGGTTGCATTTCGTGCCTGAACTGTTAACGCTAAGTAAGAATGTGACAAGTCCGCAAACAGTTATCAATTTCATATGGCCTCGTACTTATTCACATCATGATCTCAGAGATCTTTGCGATACACCCCATCAAAATTCTACCTTTTCATATCATAATCTACCTCCAATCATTTATCTATGCCTATTATCTCAAATCACAAAATACATCCCTAAATAGACTGAACACTAGAAATGATTAAACACATTTTTGACATTGAGAGTCCAGCACAGTCAAAAGTCTCATTGTCAGATGTTGTTCATCATAACCTATTATGCTTCACGGTGTAGGCCTATAATGAGATCTTATCATAATTTTCTCATGGAGAAAGGAAGGCCAGTAAGATGTTTCTAATTTTGTAGATAGCCTACAGTATCATAACAGCTGTGGATAGTTGCTCTCTTTAACTATTTTCCTCCTATTCCCTTTCATCCATCATTTTTGCATTTGCATTCAGGCTTGAATAAAAAAAAAGCCCATTATAAAAGAGCCTAGAGCCAGACCATTAATGTCCATATTGAGGTTATTGTGATTGACAGAATGGGTTGGTTAGTTACAGGACTTGGGGGTGAAACACAATTACGTCCTAAATGGCACGCTATGGACCCCGGTTAAAAGTAGTGCACTATAAAGGTAATAAGGGTGCCATTTCGGACACATTCACAAATTATTTTCAGATTCCAAGCTCGCCACACGTCAACCTGGCAATGACACAATGAGTTGTGATGTCATTCTGAAGGGATCTTTACTGGAAAGTAGGGTGACCACATGTCCCGAATTGTGCTGTCAGTCGGGAAATTTGGCCCTTTGTCCCACAACCAAACAATCAAACCAAACAACCAATCCCAACAAATTCAACCACCACCAATTTAGGAAAAAAAAAGCAATTTGTCCCGTATATCAGTCAGACATTCCAACCTTTTTCTTGCAGTCATGTTGCGCTTATGAAAATATATCATAAGGATGTGGTAGCCTAATGCCCCGTGTACACTAGCACGCGGTGCCGCGTGGTGAAACACCACTTCCCATTCATTTTCAATGGAAGGAAAGCGGTGAGAAGTGGAGAGAGCAGGGACCATTGGGCAGCACGAACGTGCCAAAAAATGTAAAAATTTCCCTACTTTATGCAAATCACCAGCGGCGACCAATCATTTCGAGTGGTTCCCATGACGATTTTGACGCTATGCGACCCAAGGCTAGAGACTTTCTTCAGCAAATATGGCTGACAAAAATACTAGGATGGAAGCAAATGTAAGTAATTATATCATAACGAATCAGGCAAAAAAAAGTACAGTTGAGAGGAATGTTGGTTCATGTAAAGACAAACAATTATGCATAGTTTTGTCATAAAGTTTATTACGAAAATCCTTATTTATCAAGCTAGCTGACTAGTTAAAATTAGCCACCTAGCTGTCTAGCTTTATGTGTGTTGTGACATGAGTTAGAAATTGTAATTCTGGTTGTTTAATGTTTTAGGGACTCCTGAAACAACCAGCAAACCAGGCTGTCATCTTGTGAAACAGTGGATGTAAAGAGTCTAGTTAGCTAAAGCTTTAACTGCAAATTGAATGTACAATTTTGTAGGCTTGCCTTGCTGATATTTGCCATGCAATGCAGCTGAAGTAAAGTAGCTAGCCAACTATTTTCTTGTTTATTGCACAGTGGACAATAAAAATACCTATATGCCTATGGACGTGTAGCTAGCCATGTAGCCGATCTGTGTATGGACCCTAAAACGTTTGGTATACATATTAGTTCAGAACCTAGCTACAGAACCTCAGTTATCATAGCCAGTTGTATCAACTTCAACGAAACCTATGGATTGAGTAGAATATAATATAATTTTGTACCAAGGATGCAAATCATATATACATGTGGTTCCCAATCAATCAATCAAATGTATTTATATAGCCCCTTCTTACATCAGCTGATATCTCAAAGTGCTGTACAGAAACCCAGCCTAAAACCACAAACAGCAAGCAATGCAGGTGTAGAAGCACGATGGCTAGGAAAAACTCCCTAGAAAGGCCAAAACTTAGGAAGAAACCTAGAGAGGAACAAGGCTATGAGGGGTGGCCAGTCCTCTTCTGGCTGTGCTGGGTGGAGATAACAGAACATGATGTTCAAGATGTTCAAATGTTCATAAATTACCAGCATGGTCAAATAATAATAATACCATGCATGAGATCCCAACATTGTAACCTGTACATTTAATATATTCACTAATAATGTACTCTACCTTGGCAAATAAAGAGACATTCATACCTGAACTGCACGTGAGATTCTTTTTCAGTCATATGCAATACCAGGGGTATAAAATTCCGGTCTTTGAATGATGCTCTGTCTGCATGTATATATACAAATTATACACTTCAACAGTGTTTACCAATCCTGGTCCTGGGACATCAATGGTTGTCCCAGGACTAGAATAGACTAGAAACATGATTTAACTAGTTAGGCTGATTTGTAATACATATATACAGTACCAGTCAAAAGTTTGGACACACCTACTCATTCAAGGGTTTTTCTACATTGTAGAATAATAGTGAAGACATCAAAACTATGAAATAACACATATCGAATCATGTGTTAATTTTTTTTTAAAGTGTTAAACAAATCAAAATATATTTTATATTTGACATTCTTCAAAGTAGCCACCCTTTCCCTTGATAGCTTTGCATTCTCTCAACCAGCTTCACCTGCAATGCTTTTCCAACAGTCTTGAAGGAGTTCCCACATATGCTGACCACTTGTTGGCTGCTTTTCTTTCACTCTGCGGTCCAACTCATCCCAAACATTTGAATTGGGTTGAGGTTGGGTGATTGTGGAGGCCAAGTCATCTGATGCAGCACTCATCACGCTCCTTTATGTTCAAATAGCCCTTACACAGCCTGGAGGTGTGTTGGGTCATTGTCCTGTTGAAAAACAAATGGGATGGCGTATCGCTGCAGAATGCTATGATAGCCATGCTGCTTAAGTATGCCTTGAATTCTAAATAAATCACTGACAGTGTCACCAGCAAAGCACACCCACACCACCTCCTCCATGCTTCACGGTGGGAACCACACACCGGAGATCAAATTTCCACCGGTCTTATGTCCATTGCTCTTGTTTCTTGGCCCAAGTATTGCTGCTTCTTCTTATTGGTGTCCTTTAGTAGTGGTTTCTTTGCAGCAATTCAACCATGAAGGCCTGATTCACACAGTCTCCTCTGAACAGTTGATGTTGAGATGTGTATGTTACTTGAACTCTGTGAAGCATTTATATGGGCTGCAACTTCTGAGGCTAGTAACTCTAATGAATTTATCCTCTGCAGCAGAGGTAACTCTGGGTCTTCCTTTCCTGTGGCGGTCCTCATGAGAGCCAGTTTCTTCGTAGCGCTTGATGGTTTTTATGACTGCACTTGAAGAAACTTTCAAAGTGCATGAAATGTTCCATATTGACTGACCTTCAAATCTTAAAGTAATGATGGATTCTCATTTCTCTTTGGTTATTTGAGCTGTTCTTGACATAATATGCACTTGTTTTTTTACCAAAAGGGCTATCTTCTGTATACCACCCCTACCTTGTCACAACACAACTGATTGGCTCAAATGCATTAAGTAGGAAAGAAATTCCACAAATCAACTTTTAACAAGGTACATCTGTTATTTGAAATGCATTCCAGGGAACAACCTTATGAATCTGGTTGAGAGAATGCTAAGAGTGTGCAAAGCTGTCATCAAGGCAACGGGTGGCTACTTTGAACAATCTAAAATAAAAAAATATATTTTGATTTGTTTAACACTTTCTTGGTTACTACATGATTCTATATACGTGTTATTTCATAGTTTTGATGTCTTCACTTATTCTGCAATGTAGAAAATTGTAAAAATAAGGAAAAACCCTTGAATGAGTAGGTGTGTCAAATGTTGACTGGTAATGTACAAAAATATAACTTAAAAAACAGTACACTACACCTATGCATCATGTAAATACTCTAAAAACCAGTTCATCTCAATATCACATTTTTTTCATCTGCATTGATCTGATAAAACACAGGATAGGTGTAGTATTTCATCAAATCAGAGACTTAATTTCAACCAGTAGAGAATGTGAAACGCTTTATTGAAAGAAGTTCATTATCCAAGTGTTATAAATACATAATACATGCATTATAAATATAATTGTAATATTATATATACAAGTTCAATCTTGTGCATAATAAAAACAGAGGAAGAAAGGAGGTGTTGAGAGAGGTGTGGAAGGGAAAGAGGTAAGAACAGAGGAGCAGGGAAGACGGTGTGTTTCTATTGGTGTCTCCTAAGCAGGTTATTTTAAGAGCGAGTGAGGTAGCGATGGCGGGACTGGGGGTTGGCATCCTCTCTCACATCAAAACATACCTTGCGACAAGAGAGAGAGAATAAAAAAAAAAAACAAGGCTTAAACATGCTAACATTGTCAGTCATCATAATCATCAGAAGGTGAAATGCAAAACTGACCTTGGATCATAAACTCTTGGACTACTACATCTCTATCTGTATTTCATTGTAAAGCATCTCTTTAATAATACTTCCTGTTGACCCGACCAAGTGACCTCTCACCTCTGATCATGCTGTGCCCTCTTTGTAGCCAGTTCAGATGCGGGAGGGGTTCACCAACACAGCTGAAATAACCTAAAGAATTTGGGGAGAAGGGGAGAGGGATGAAGTGAAGGAGAGTGACTGTTATTGAGAAAATAAGGTAGTTAAAGTGTTTAATGGGATTCTGTGTGTGTGGCCTCACCTGGTGTCCACACTAAGTGGCTGCAGAGTACTTTATGCTGTAAAACATGCACAGAAACGCAAGAATAAACAATATAGCGTAGTTATAGAAATAATGACGTGTCTTACTATTCTCCATGGTTGGCCCTCTTCCCTATTCTTTGAAAGTGGAAGGAGCCACAGTTCTACACCTGAGCCTGCATATTACACAACACAATCCATCAATCAGATTGACACATGAGTGTGTAGGTGTGGGTTATAAGGTGTCTAATTGTTCTACACTATTTCAATATTGGTGACTTAAAATAGCCTCTATTAGAAAAGGGGACCATCTTAAACAGTTAAACCAAAGGGAAAGTTTTTGGATTTACAAACTACAGGCCACTAAATACCCTGGTTTAAATGAAGATACGGATTTACAAACTACAGGCCACTAAATACCCTGGTTTAAATGAAGATACGGATTTACACACTACAGGCCACTAAATACCCTGGTTTAAATGAAGATACGGATTTACAAACTACAGGCCACTAAATACCCTGGTTTAAATGAAGATATGGATTTCTCACCCTTCCTGTAGGGTTGTGATGGGTTCATTTGTTGTCATCCATTGGACATTTAGCTTAATTTGCCCTCAGCAATGGTTAGACTGTTGTTGTTCATGTTTTGTTGTTCTAGTGTACTATGGAATATATTGCTTTCTTATTCTTGACACTTCTCCCAGTCATATTTAAGTTTAGAACGACCTTTTAGTCTTCTGATTCTTCTAGCTTGGAGTTGTATTTTTATGATAACTTAGCTACAGTATTTCACCTTTTAATGTGTATAGTATTGCTTACTAGGTGTGTCTAATCAATTTTGTAACCACTCTCTCTTCTAATTAGGGCTAATTGGAAAAGCTGTTCAAAAGAGGACATTATATTCCTCTTTTTGTACTCCCTGACAGAGGCCATGCTGCCGAAACACTTCGGTTTAAAAAAAATCTTTGTTTCTATTGAACATGCCATACTAATAAAGGCATTTAAATTAATTATAGGAAGAGTGCCTTGGTCCTCATTTCTTTTTGATGACCAATTTACCCCTTTTACCAAAGAACACCTATCTACCAAAATGTATTATTGTGTACCTTAGTAGCACTTCCCTTCCTCCTCTTTCTACTACTTAAAATAGCCAGTTTTTTTTACAGGCAACCCACCCTTACCTAAGCAGCACCCTCACCAGAGAAGTAGAAATCAAAAGGGATATAAACTGGGAACTGCAGTTGACATAGCTAAGTAAATGGAAGAATACTCTTATTTCAATGTGGATGGCTCTTAAAAGAGCCGTTGGTTGTGCATAGTGTAGTCTGGTGTTGCCAGGGAACAGCACCCTCTTCGAAGAAGTAGGAGGTGAAGTTCTCACACACACAGATTGCCTCTCTTGCTGCGTTGCTGGACCCCATCCTTGAAACATCATACAGATCAGCAGACTTGGTCCTCGTGTCTATCCTCATGAAGATATGCAGGACACAGGTAGCCTTCACATGCCTGAATTCCCCCAAGAGGCAGTCCCAGATGGCCCTGGTCACCCAACCTTGCAGTGCCCTACACGATAACTGTAGGGAATCCTTTTGAAGGAATATCCAGTTACAAGGCATCTGTAGGATTATGGAAGATAATGTCATTGGACTTTTACATCACCAGGTCATTGTGGACTACTAAAGTATAAAATCCTTCATAAAAAAATAATGATAACATTGGATAGATAGATGCATGTGCATACACATGTGCATGTGACAATAGCAGGATCATATCAAGGATAGCATCACAAATTAATAAATAAATATCACTTGAAGCTTGATGATGAGTTGATCATTTTACCCACTGTCCCTAGGCCATCATTGTAAATATAAATATGTTCTTAATGGACTTGCCTAGTTAAATAAAGGTAAAATAAAACATTTGAGTCAGCTGTGCAGTGCTAAGGAAAAAACAAAAAAAATGTGCTCCCCATTGAGTTCCCAGGACCAGGACTGAGAACCACTGCTCTTCATTGGGTCCTCTTCATCCTCAGACAGGCTTTCACAGCTCTCTGTTTCTGAGGACAGAAAACCTCACAAGAAATAGACTTCATTATACTCAAATTAAGACCTCACTGAATATTATGTTACTATTATCTCCGGCCTCACTTCTATGGACTGGAACTACACAAAAGTACCTGCCCTATCCAAAATAGCCTACTCTCTCACTTTGACAGTTGGGGCTGATACCCTTTCACCCTCCTCCATGGCTGTTAGCTAGCTACCTACAAATGCATTTGTAGTTTATTTTTTATTATTACAGTGATACATACATCAAGATAACTAGCTTATATGAAGTTATCTGGTGATATTTAATTCACTTAGCTAGCTATCTATACAGTATGTAAAGTTGGCCAGATAGCAAGTTAGCTACATTAGCAGCTCATTTGAGTTAGCCTGCACTGTAGCTAGTTAACTAGTAATACATATGATTTTTTAAATGTATTTACTTACGTGAATAGGTTCTCCCAGCCATGTGGACGATTGGAAACAGGTCAGCAAAGTTGGTTTGCCACCAGAGCGTTTTAGAGCATATTACTATTTACTTGTGAATAAATTCATGAAATGATGATTGGATTAAACTACACTGCTCAAAAAATAAAGGGAACACTTAAACAACACAATGTAACTCCAAGTCAATCACACTTCTGTGAAATCAAACTGTCCACTTAGGAAGCAACACAATACATTTCACATGCTGTTGTGCAAATGGAATAGACAACAGTTGGAAATTATAGGCAATTAGCAAGACACCACCAATAAAGGAGTGGTTCTGCAGGTGGTGACCACAGACCACTTCTCAGTTCCTATGTTTCCTTGCTGATATTTTGGTCACTTTTGAATGCTGGCGGTGCTTTCACTCCAGTGGTAGCATGAGACGGAGTCTACAACCCACACAAGTGGCTCAGGTAGTGCAGCTCATCCAGGATGGCACATCAATGCGAGCTGTGGCAAGAAAGTTTGCTGTGTCTGTCAGCGTAGTGTCCAGAGCATGGAGGTGCTACCAGGAGACAGGCCAATACATTAGGAGATGTGGAGGAGGCCGTAGGAGGGCAACAACCCAGAAGCAGGACCACTACCTCCGCCTTTGTGCAAGGAGGAGCAGGAGGAGCACTGCCAGAGCCCTGCAAAATAACCTCCAGCAGGCCACAAATGTGCATGTGTCTGCTCAAACGGTCAGAAACAGACTCCATGAGGCTGGTATGTGGGCCCAACGTCCACAGGTGGGGGTTGTGCTTACAGCCCAACACCGTGCAGGACGTTTGGAATTTGCCAGAGAACACCAAGATTGGCAAATTCGCCACTGGCGCCCTGTGCTCTTCACAGATGAAAGCAGGTTCACACTGAGCACATGTGACAGACGTGACAGAGTCTGGAAATGCCATGGAGAATGTTCTGCTGCCTGCAACATCCTCCAGCATGACCGGTTTGGCGGTGGGTCAGTCATGGTGTGGGGTGGCATTTCTTTGGGGGGCCGCACAGCCCTCCATGTGCTTGCCAGAGGTAGCCTGACTGCCATTAGGTACCGAGATGAGATCCTCAGACACCTTGTGAGACCATATGCTGGTGCGGTTGGCCATGGGTTCATCCTAATGCAAGACAATGCTAGACCTTATGTGGCTAGAGTGTGTCAGCAGTTCCTGCAAGAGGAAGGCATTGATGCTATGGACTGGCCCGCCCGTCCGTTCCCCAGACCTGAATCCAATTGAGCACATCTGGGACATCATGTCTCGCTCCATCCACCAACGCCACGTTGCACCACAGACTGTCCAGGAGTTGGCAGATGCTTTAGTCCAGGTCTGGGAGGAGATCCCTCAGCATGCCCAGGTGTTGTAGGGAGGTCATACAGGCACGTGGAGGCCACACACACACACACACACACACACACACACACACACACACACACACACACACACACACACACACACACACACACACACACACACACACACACACACACACACACACACACACACACACACACACACACACACACACACACTACTGAGCCTCATGTTGACTTGTTTTAAGGACATTACATCAAAGTTGGATCAGCCTGTAGTGTGGTTTTCCACTTTAATTTTGAGTGTGACTCCAAATCCAGACCTCCATGGGTTGATAAATTTCATTTCCATTGATCATTTTTGTGTGATTTTGTTGTCAGCACAACTACATAAAGAAATAAATCGCGCAAAATTTCAACATCCTGCTACTCATGCAAGGAATATAGTAAATGCATATGATTAGTATGTGTGGATAGAAAACACCCTGAAGTCTCTAAAACTGGTTAAATCATGTCTGTGGCCATAACAGAATGTGTTTAGGAGTCAAAATCCCAAGGAAAACTGTTCACCAAAAACAAAACAAATATCCATCCGCCAGTCTCTGAAGTGTTTTTGGCCAGGGAAAATAGATTGAGGCCCGTTTACAATGCCTACAGCTTCCACATGATGTCGCTAGTACTGGCAATTCATTTCTGGTTTATCCTTGGTGGGATGACGAATAGGCACTTCCTGTCTTGGGGTACACATAAGGAAGTTATGAAAGGGAGAAAATGGACGATGATTTCAAGACTTGCTGCTATCGAATACAGATCGCCACGTGATCAATTTTATCAATTTATAATGTTTATTAATACCTAAAGGTGGTTTACAAAAGTAGTTTGAAGTGTTTTGTCAAAGTTTATAGGCAACTTTAATTTTAAAAAAAAATGACGGTGCGTTTTGAAAAGGTGCTTTTTCCTGGATCAGACGGGCTTCATAAATTGACATTTTTGGGTATACATGGACCGAATTAATCGAATAAAACCCAATTGTGATGTTTATGGGACATATAGGAGTGCCAACAAAGAAGCTCGTCAAAGGTAATGAATGTTTTATATTTTATTTCTGCGTATTGTGTAGCTCCGGCTACGCTAATCATTTCTGTTTACGTCCCCTTTGGTTATTTCGGGGGTTGCATGCTATCAGATAATAGCTTCTCATGCTTTCGCCGAAAAGCATTTTACAAATCTGACATGTTGGCTAGATTCACAACGAGTGTAGCTTTAATTGAGTACCCTGCATGTGTGTTTTAATGAAAGTTTGAGTTGTATCGAGTACTATTAGTTGGCGCTCTGAAATTTCCGCTGATTTGGTCCCTGTACAGGGACAGCAGCCGTAAAAGGTTTAATAAGAATATTTCATTCATTCAGATCTAGGATGTGTTAGTTTAGTGTTCCCTTTATTTTTTGAGCAGTGTATTTACCCATTTAATAACCAGACCTCCATACAAACTTGCTATGCTGAATTCTTGACCCACAATCGAACATGCTGCAAGGACACCCACAAGCGAGTCACTCTGGGTGGCCTAAGCGACACGCTGCAATTTACTGCATGCTAGTGTACACGAGTCGTAAGCCTACTGGTGATGTTAAACATTCCAATCATTGTTGAGATCTGATACCCTACACAGTGCAAGACAAGATGTAGGCCAATGTCATAGGCCTATCATCAACCAATAATATTTCTCAAACCCTTTCGGTCTAAATTTCAACTAAACTTCGAGAGGATGGTTAGGCCTCCTAACTACTTACAAAAAGCATGCTTCTGATGAAGACCTACAAAAGTAAGTAAATAGCTGTATTAGACTCAAACTTGTGAGGCTCTCCTGCTCATTCAACATATTTTCTGCTACTTCACTCATTCCGGTTTTAAAAGACTCCCATCCTAACCGTTTTACATTCCCCGAGACCAAACAGAATTTTTTCCTTTGACAAATATTCAGAGAGAATTTCATAAAAATAGCCACACATGGTCTCTTGCTTCTGCATCAAGAGTAGGCTATGCTTAAATTGCTTGGTCGTTGTAGTGGACTACAGGGGTGTATTGCTGCCAGAGCACACCATGGTGGTTGTCACAATGGTGGTAGTTTAGTAAAGTTATAGCAAAGCTGAATCAATGTCTTGGAAGATGACAATGATAGTATAATGTTACTCTTACACCAAAAACACCACATGTCCTATGAGATTTTAGGTTGGTTAGCTGAATAGTCCCCAAAAAATGTAATGCGGCCAAAACTCAACAGCACGCGCCACTAGGCAGAATGTTCTTTGATTCAAACAAAATATAGGAAGGCTATATAGTTTAACACGATCTGCTTTAATTTGCTCACTAAACAGTAATTTACGAAACTTTAAATGCATATTCCCATTAAACTGACTTGAGATCAAATGATTGAGATGCAGACGCAGTTTGGACATTTCCCTGGTAAAATGTGAAGAATTATCATTCACAATTGATAGGAATGGGCCAAAATACCAGCAACAGTGTGTGAAAACCTTGTGAAGACTTACAGAAAACGTTTGACCTCTGACATTGCCAACAAAGGGTATATATATAACAAAGTATTGAGAAACTTTTGTCATTGACCAAATACTTATTTTCCACCATAATTTGCAAATAAATGTATAAAAAAATCCTACAATGTGATATTCTGGAATTCTTTTCTCATTTTGTCTGTCATAGTTGAAGTGTACCTATGATAAAAATTACAGGTCTCTCTCATCTTTTTAAGTAGGAGAACTTGCACAATTGGTGGCTGACTAAATACTTTTTTTGCCCCACTGTATATCATATCATAGGAAAATGCACCGCATTCACACAGATTTGCCACTTCAAGCCCAAATATATAATTCTTTGACTAAAATGATGACTTATCAACTTAAATCGTTGTGCAACATCATGGGTAAGTTCTGACTATCGTCTTACAACTCGAAAAAGTGGATTTCTACTGGTGTGGGTGTCTAAATTCCTATATCAAACAATCATGCTGCCCAAAAACAGGGTTGTCAAACATATGGCTTGCAGGCCAAATCTGGCCCACGAGGGGGTCCAAAACGGTTAGAGTACTTTACTTTAAAATGACTAAAACCAAATGGAAACGGTGCAGAAATGATAATGGACCTACATTCATACAGTTTCTTGACTCTGTCCAGCTCACTACTAATCACCAAAATGAAAGCTAGAGAGTCAGGGAGCATCAAAGAAAAAAAAAAGATGATGATAGAGGACTATTTTGTTCAAATTTGAATGTCAAAGAAATATTTTTTTAAATCACTGCGGCCCTCCGGACCTCATTTAAGACAGACTGTAACCCCCGGGGAAGAATTTGTTTGACCCCCTTGTCCTAAAACATCAACAATTCCCCGCAACATTTTTCCTCCGCAGTCAGACCCTGTTCCTCATGTCAAGATGAGTAACCAACCACATCTCAACAGTGTGGATGCATTCAATGCTCCACTTCAAACACCCCCACAGTCCTCCAGCCCTTGGCTGATGTGTTACTAAACACTCTTAAATAAATGGATAAATGGTGTGTAATATTTGCCTTAAATTAGCATTTTGCCTCCACAGCTCACAATGTACTGGAGTACAACCAGCCCAGTGCACACTGACTATACAGGACCAAAGTCCCTTTAAAAAAAAGGTACAGTAGTCTCTGAACAATGTTTTAATAATTGCTATTCTAAGGACAGATAAGGTCATCTGTAATCGGGGTCCTTTTCAATTCAGGAAGTAAATTGACATTACAATATTTTCTTCAATATGAGGAAAAAAATATTGGAATTTGTTTACTTCCTGAATTTAACTGGAATTGACCCCAACCCTGAAATACTGTAACTGAAATCATTTGAATACTAGGTCTGGACCTTCTTCCATTTGGATCTTAGCTTGGCTACAGACGGACCCTTTCTACTGTATCTCCCTTTGCCGCGGAGTTCAGAGCCATTTCATTATTTTGTTCATAATGACTAATGCTCAACATAATTTACCCAAATGTCAACTGCCTCTTTCAAATAAGTGTGTTTTGTGCCCTAGTTAAAAGCCTCAAACCCCCCACAAGAGCATCAGTATGACACATAACGGCACAAAGCACACTAATGTCACTCCTCTAATTTCCATCAGTACCACTAAAGACTCACTTGACTTCAGGCTATAGAAATCCACTGGGGACACAAAAGTGCTTCTCAAAACATGCACCCTATTCCCTACATAGTCCACTAAAGGGAATAGGGTGTCATTTGTGATACGGTCAAAAATAGTTATGTATTTGGTCATGTTTAAGCCCCCCCTTTGGGGCTGTCAAATCGCTCTCCCTCTCAGAATACACCTATAGGAGTTTGGACATTCCAAGCCACATGTACACTTTAGTAATAAACTGCTAAAAAAAATAAAGGGAACACTAAAATAACACATCCTAGATCTGAATGAATGAAATATTCTTATTAAAACCTTTTGTGACTAGGGGGCAGTATTTTCATTTTTGGAAAAATAACATTCACGTAGTAAACGGGATATTTTGTCAGGACAAGATGCTAGAATATGCATATAATTGACAGTTTAGGATAGAAAACACTCTAAAGTTTCCAAAACTGTAAAAATATTGTCTGTGAGTATAACAGAACTGATATTTCAGGCGAAAGCCTGAGAAAAATCCAACCCGGAAGTGACTCATCTTTTGAAAGCTCTGCGTTCCAATGCGTCCCTATTGAGCAGTGAATGGGCTATCAACCAGATTACTTTTTCTCCGTATTCCCCAAGGTATCTACAGCATTGTGACGTAGTTTTACGCATTTATGTTGGAAGAATACCCGTAAGCGGATACACTGCGCAACTGGTCACCTGATGGCTCCCAGAGGATCCAAGATGGCGTAACAGTAAGTTGTCCTGTCGTATCGTGTCCCCTGTATATATCGTCTCTTTTTCGTTCGTTTTACATATTTTTCTTCGCATATCTTTAAAAACATTTTGCTAAACCTAAGCTTCCAAATACTCTCCTGCAACCCGCCTCACCCAATGTAGCTACTTTTTCCTAAAGTATTTATATTTACTTCGGAACCGGAACCCCTCAACTGAAGCTAGCCAGCTAACCACCAGCTATGCTAGCGGTCTTCAGCTAACCGGTCATCAGCTAACCTTTAGCTCGGAAAGCTCTCGCCAGTTCGAACAACGCGACGCTAACCAGAGCATAACGGACCTATTTATTTTTTATCCCCGGATTCCCACCGCAAACGGAACATTTTTCAGCTGGATCTTCACAACTAGCTATCGAGCTAAACCGCAACCCCGGATGATTACTCCTGGCTAGCGTTTCCACCCACTTAGCTTGAAGCTAGCCCAGCCAGAGCCCCTGTGATACCACCGTAGCATACTCCTGGGCTACAATACCCAGACCCACGACCGGTCTATTGATGTCACCGCATGAAGAGGAATAAACAGACTCACCCCATCGCGACGTCCCCCAAAGGCTAACTCTAGCCCTTGCTATCTCCTTGCTTGCCAATTCGGCCTGCTAACTGCTAGCTTGTTTAGCCCAGGTCCACTAACTGCTACCTTGTTTACCCCGGCCTGCTCACCGTTAGCTTGTTAGCACAGGCCTGCTAACCGTCTATATGTACTTTCTATCTCTTCCAGATTATTATTTTTTTGTTTGTTTATACCTTCCGGAAACCTGCCTCACCCAATGTGATACGGAATCGCTATTATTTTTCATTTTTACAACTCACTCAAGAACCTCCAGAAGCTAACCAGCTAACTAGCTACAAGCTATTTAGTCATTGTTAGTTTTTTAACCTGGATAACACTCTGCAGTCCAGCTCCCCTGCCCCATCCACCGCTGCCCCCTGGACACTGATCACTTGGCTACATAGCTGATGCACGCTGGACTGTCCATTAATCATGGTACTCCATTCTGCTTGTTTGTTCTGCCTACAAAAATAATATTTTGGGAAAAAAGGAACATTGGCTATCTAACTGGGAGTCTCGTGAGTGAAAACATCCGAAGCTCAAAGGTAAACAATTTAATTTGATTGCTTTTCTGATTTCCGTGACCAAGTTACATGCTGCTAGCTGGACAAAATGCTATGCTAGGCTATCGACAAACTTACACAAATGCTTGTCTACCTTTGGCTGTAAAGCATATTTTGAAAATCTGAGATGTCAGGGTGATTAACAGAAGGCTAAGCGGTGTCTCAATATATTTCACTTGTGATTTTCATGAATAGGAATATTTTCTAGGAATATTTATGTCCGTTGCGTTATGCTATTTAGTGTCTGTCGATGATTACGCTCCCACATGCGGGATGGGGAGTCACTAGAGGTTAAATACTTTTTTCTTTACATAGTTGAATGTGCTGACAACAAAATCACACAAAAATGATCAATGGAAATCAAATTTATCAACCCATGGAGGTCTGGATTTGGAGTCACACTAAAACATTTAAACTGGAAAACCACACTACAGGCTGATCCAACTTTGATGTAATGTCCTTAAAACAAGTCAAAATGAGGCTCAGTAGTGTGTGTGGCCTCCACGTGCCTGTATGACCTCCCTACAACACCTGGGCATGCTGAGGGATCTCCTCCCAGACCTGGACTAAAGCATCCGCCAACTCCTGGACAGTATGTGGTGCAACGTGACGTTGGTGGATGGAGCGAGACATGATGTCCCAGATGTGCTCAATTGGATTCAGGTCTGGGGAACGGGCGGGCCAGTCCATAGCATCAATGCCTTCCTCTTGCAGGAACTGCTACACACTCCAGCCACATGTGCTCAGTGTGAACCTGCTTTCATCTGTGAAGAGCACAGGGCGCGAGTGGCGAATTTGCCAATATTGGTGTTCTCTGGCAAATGAAAAACGTCCTGCATGGTGTTGGGCTGTAAGCACAACCCCCACCGGTGGACGTCGGGCCCTCATACCAGCCTCATGGAGTCTATTTCTGACCGTTTGAGCAGACACATGCACATTTGTGGCCTGCTGGAGGTCATTTTGCAGGGCTCTGGCAGTGCTCCTCCTGCTCCTCCTTGCACAAAGGCGGAGGTAGCGGTGCTGCTGCTGGGTTGTTGTCCTCCTATGGCCTCCTCCACGTCTCCTGATGTACTGGCCTGTCTCCTGGTAGCGCCTCCATGCTCTGGACACTACGCTGACAGACACAGCAAACCTTCTTGCCACAGCTCGCATTGATGTGCCATCCTGGATGAGCTGCACTACCTGAGCCACTTGTGTGGGTTGTAGACTCCGTCTCATGCTACCACTAGAGTGAAAGCACCGCCAGCATTCAAAAGTGACCAAAACATCAGCCAGGAAGCATAGGAACTGAGAAGTGGTCTTTGGTCACCACCTGCAGAACCACTCCTTTATTGGGGGTGTCTTTCTCATTGGCTATAATTTCCACCTGTTGTCTATTCCATTTGCACAACCGCATGTGGAATTTATTGTCAATCAGTGTTGCTTCCTAAGTGGACAGTTTGATTTCACAGAAGTGTGATGGACTTGGAATTACATTGTGTTGTTTAAGTGTTCCCTTTATTTTTTTGAGCAGTGTATATTAAACCCACAATGGGTCTGAATGGAACGGAGAGAGAGTCAAAGGAGTGGTGGTGATTTCAAGAACAATCTGTCGGTTACACTGTAATAATCATGACAATATGGATGTCGTTGACAATCAAGAGTCTATCTACAGTCATGACACAATCCATTAGTTTGTTCGTTTTACACTGAACCAATATCTGACCTAAACACTGAATCATCATAAGAGTGCAAAGTCCATTGTCATTACCATTTGTTATGTCATGACTATATCAAGTTAAGTGTTACCAAAACTACTTCTACCAGTGTGTAGAGAAAACATAGTATGAATATAATGAATAATTGAAGACCAAAGCTGCTGTTCTTAAGTCAAAAGACATATGAAAAGTAGGTCTTGTATTCCCAAATGATATAATGCAGTCCCAAACGATTCGTACTACTAGGCCGGTCTACTGACGTCAGCCGCTATGAATAAATTATTACACTTAATTTAAAAAATGTGCTGCACAGTGCACTTTAATAGGTGCTTTCTGTGCAGTATTCAGTCAGAAAGTAATCCTTATTTAGTTTTTTTGATAATCAAGTACTGTACTCAACACTGAAATTAATGGCTGGTGAAGTGATTCAAAGTGATTTTATCCAACAACAAACAAATTCATCAACTCCTTACCATTTAGTGCATAGCTGATCGAAAATCTTCCATGTTACAAAATGAATAAAAAGGTGTTTGGCTATATGAGCTATGAGGAACGGTCAACTACCCGACAACATCGTTACTTTCCCAAAACCGGTCTCAATTCCTCAAATAAAGATCACACTTGAGAACAGCAAACAGTGAGTGGACATTCACTTTCCTGGTATGGCTATACTTTTTTTGCAGCTCGTGATATTTATATTTGCATATTTCCTCTATTTTTTAAAATAATTTATTGAGATTAGCTCCACTCCTGTTATATATTCATAACGATCTGCTCCTAACCAATCCCTAGGGACTTAACCTCGGTCAGACCCATGTCATGTGTGTGGGGGATGAGACTTTTCTAGGCTGCCATGATGACAATTCCCCTTGATGGTGATAAGCCTGTCTGTGCTATATGGTACCCCAGGGGTGCTGAGATGCCCCTACACACACAAACACTGAACCTCCCACTGGGAAACCCACTCTGTGTGACACCAACTCAGAACCATGTGGTATACATTGACAATTTGTGTGGAATGCTTTATTTTGTGTGGTGGCACATACCAAAACGATGCACTTTCACTTCTCTAGAGCAGTATTTTTCAGTCCAGTACTATTCTCACAAAACTAATTCCACTAATCAAGGGTTCAGTGATTAGTTAAATAGGTATATCAGGTGCAGTATGTTAATGCTGGCCTAGAACAAAAGCCTGCACACACCCTGTGGGTACCCAGGACCAGGATTGAGGAGCAGTGCTCTAGACTAGAGATGATCCCCATAGTCTTGGTATGGAACCTGCTCCTGGGTGAATTTTCTCCTACATGTACAGATCTAGGATCAGATTTCCCTCCCCCAATCTTAACCATTAGTGGGGAAATACACATGACCCAATGGCAGGTCTACTGGCAACTTTACCCTACACTATGGAACCTCTGAGATCAGGCATGGTAATAGAACACTAGCTCTGTGAAATAGAAGCGTCTGATTGGACATTACGTAACCAGGGCTGTCACTTCTCATTTCACCAGGCCAGTGAAAGAGGGCGGGCTGAGGAGTCAGACAACGTCCACTGTAAGAGTAATGGGATTTGATTTCATTTTCATCGAGATACAAAGAATTACAATCCCACAAACTAGCAAACCATTAGGCGTATTGCGACAACGTAATTTAGGATTAGGCAAAAATGAAGGCTGAAGGGGTGCATATGGAACATAACTGTCATACAGAATGTCCAGCCTCAGGACATGAAACAACCCTCACCATTACCAACCAATATTACTACCTCTTCTCAGCTGACATAGATCTTTCATTTTTTAAGGAGAATTCAAATGAAGGTGCGGCATCTCAGAATATTTTGGGGAGTGGTTTGCTCACAGTTATTTTTGTGAAACTGAGTGACATTCCTATTTAACTCTGTTGTGTAATGCCATTACATGTTAAATATGACTATGGCCAGTTATAGTGTCTTGTGAAATACTCATGTATGATCTTGTGTCAATTGAGAACGGTTGACTAAATCAGAGGTTCTCAATTCTCTCCTCAGGGACCCACAGCCATTGCAGGGCAAGCAAAATTGATTCAACATAACATAAAAACACCTAAGGAATTTGAACTATATAGTATGGCTAACCAGAATAAAAAACCCTGTATGGTTATTCAAAAGGATCTACAAAAGAACCTTGGAGATTGAGGAAGGATTTTATAGAACCATTATCCATAAAAGTTCCATAAAGAACCATAGAAATGTGTTCTATATATCCCCAAAAAGGGTTGTAAACTAGAGAGGAAACCGTTTTTGGTGATATATAGAACCTTTTATTAATGTTTTTATAGAACCTTCAGGAACGGGTTCTTTATAGCACCATATGCTGCCTGCACCTGCCTGCCCGTCCATCATCACTACTCAAAGGTTTTGACTTACCTCTGGCCTGCTCGCCTCCCTACCACTGAGGAAGTACAGTTCCCGCTCAGCCCAGTCAAAACTGTTCGCTGCTCTGGCCCCCCAATGGTGGAACAAACTCCCTCACGACGCCAGGACAGCGGAGTCAATCACCACCTTCCGGAGACACCTGAAACCCCACCTCTTTAAGGAATACCTAGGATAGGATAAGTAATCCTTCTCACCCCCCCCCCTTTAAGATTTAGATGCACTATTGTAAAGTGACTGTTCTACTGGATGTCATAAGGTGAATGCACCAATTTGTAAGTCACTCTGGATAAGAGCGTCTGCTAAATGACTTAAATGTAAATGTAAATGACTTAGAACATGTGGACAACTACAAATACCTAGGTGTCTGGTTAGACTGTAAACTCTCCTTCCAGACTCACACATCAAACATCTCCAATCCAAAGTTAAATCTAGAATTGGCTTCCTATTTTGCAAACAAAGAATCCTTCACTCATGCTGCCAAACATACCCTCATAAAACTGACCATCCTACTAAATCCTCGACTTCGGCGATCATTTACAAAATAGCCTCCAACACCATACTCAATAAATTGGATGCAGTCTATCACAGTGCCATCCATTTTGTCACCAAATCCCCATATACTATCCACCACTGTGACCTGTACGCTCTTGTTGGCTGGCCCTCGCTTCATACTCGTGGCCAAACCCACTGGCTCCAGGTCATCTACAAGACCCTGCTAGGTAAAGTCCCCCCCTTATCTCAGCTCACCATAGCAGCACCCACCTGTAGCACGCGCTCCAGCAGGTATATTTCACTGGTCACCGCTAAAACCAATTCCTCCTTTGGCCGCCGCTCCTTCCAGTTCTTTGCTGCCAATGACTGGAACAAACTACAAAAATCTGAAACTGGGAACACTTATCTCCCTCACTAGCTTTAAGCACCAGCTGTCAGAGCAGCTCACAGATTACTGCACCTGTACATAGCCCATCTATAATTTAGCCCAAACAACTACCTCTTCCCCTACTGTATTTATTTATTTAGCTCCTTTGCACCCCATTATTTCTCTCTTTTTGCACATTCTTCCACTGCAAATCTACCATTCCAGTATTTTACTTGCTATATTGTATTTACTTCACCACCATGGCCTTTTTTGCCTTTACCTCCCTTATCTCACCTCATTTGCTCACATTGTATATAGACTTATTTTTCTACTGTATTATTGACTATGTTTGTTTTACTCAATGTGTTACTCTGTGTTGTTGTGTGTCGAACTGCTTTGCTTTATCTTGGCCAGGTCGCAATTGTAATTACCTGGTTAAATAAAGGTGAAATAAATAAATAAATAAAATACAGGTTCCATTTGGAAATGTTATGAGGATGTGTCTTTATAGAACCTCCAAAAAAGGTTCTATATAGCACTATATCCCCCCCCCACAAAAAAAACGAGTGTGTGTACTCCCTTTTAACAGTGAGTGTAAGGTAACAATATTGTGGAGGATGGATGAGCTTGTAAGAGTTGTGCCTGCAGCAAATGGGTACAGAAATAGGCTCATGCCCAGCTGTACCGTCGCCTGATATACATTATAGCACACTACAATTACATCTGTTAGCAACACATGTTGAAGGGGTTAACAGTTGCATTACTTTCTTTCACATTCCTGAAACATTCCACAATATCACTAAAAAATATGTGATATTTTATAATTTAATGATGAATGACAAAGAAATTAATTTGTTCTGGTCATGCAAAATGCCATACTCATCATAGCTGCATATTATACAGTAAATCTTATTACAATTTCTGGGAAGTAGATGAAAATGCTCTCCATTCACACTTTTTGGGGTAGAGTAGAAAAACAACAGCAAGTGTAAACATTTGACACTTCCACACCTATCAGGTGTCTAACACTGAATTTGTAAGTCGCTCTGGATAAGAGCGTCTGCTAAATGACTTAAATGTCTTAAATGTCTTTATGGTTTTTAGGTCATTTCCTTACACTTGATGTATGACTGCATGACTGCCTTTAACCTAGTCATTCTCAATCCTTGTCATCAGACTTTCCTTTAACCTAGTCATTCTCAAACCCTTATCCCTCCAGTTCAGGTTATGCAAAAATAAAGAAATAAACCGCACCATATTCCTACCAAGTTAGACAGCGGGCTGCCATTAGACCACACACACTTCACGTGAGACTTCCTACCACGAAATCTACCACCGTTTACACAGCAGGAATATGATGCGGTTTAGAAAAAAGCTGGATTCTAAAGTTTATTTGATAGCAAGGGACACATTTCATTATGTCTGGTAAGTAGAGTTCCGAGAGATTCTACAGATGCTTTTATTGACAGGAAGAAGAGAAAAACGTGAAGCCGGCTATATTGTGGTATGGTTATTTTCCATCGCCAACCACCAGAACAATACACAGTCTCCTGATGTTGTGTCCCAAAGCTAGGCCAGAAATATGCCCAAGGTGAAGGGTTGAGCTGTGTGTTTCAGTGCAGCCAGCCTGCAGTAGATACAGTGTATATCCGGCCAGTCTAGCCTGGACTGACCCCATATTTAGGGAACACATATTAGCAACTTCATCATTCCTCCTCCTGAAACGTCATCCCTCCTCAAGTCAATGTTTCAACCCAGCATTAGTCAAGTCTGGATGACTAGTGCAGGGTTGAGACATGACTAGGGGAGGGGTGAGGTCTGAAGAAGAGGAATGTGGAAATTCCTAATATGTTTTGGTTGAAGTTGGCTCAAAAGTGGCACAGAGGTCTAAGGTACTGCATATCAGTGCTAGAGGCGTCACTACAGACCCTGGTTCGATCCAGTCATTGTAAAAATGTGTAGAATTTGTTCTTAATTGACTTGCCTAATTAAATAATGGTTCAATAAAATACAATTTTTTAAAAAAAGTTTGAAGTTGAAGTTTTGAACAGTTTTCTCCAGTTGTTAGCTTCAAGGCAGACTATTCTGGACTGATGTGCAGTGTGCTTTTCTGCCTCCTTCACAGCTGTCGTGGCATTCATTCAGGTGGATGCTGCACATCAGTAGTGAGAGAGTTCTAGCCATGGCATCTGATACTAATACTGCGCTGCTTCAGAAACCAGGGACCAGGGAGCCCTGATGAATGACTACAGACTAGTCAAACACCCTGGATGTGACCCCCCTCTATTTCATCTCTGAATGCCTCCTCTCTAGCCTTCCCCTTGGGGCTGACTGCTCAAGCCATGAAGGAACTACCCTGCCTGCCATAATCTATTGAACTATTTGTTTTGTTTTTCAAAATTGCATGAATTTGTTCTCTTAAAGTGCTTTGAGAGTTAAATGAAAAGCGCTATATAAGTTGAATAAATCTATTATTATTATGATGTATTCCGTACATGCTCACCTACTTTCTCCAGACTGCACTCAGCTGCACTGTTACGGACCTGCTGTTAAGACAACCTTCCTTGGGTGGAAAGAGCAGAACACTCCACAAAACAGCCTAAGTTGCATTGCAAAAGCAATGCTCTCAGAGCACGTAGCGTATACTAGCTAGTATAGAGTACTGTATGCATGATTTGCTACAATGCAAAAACAATGCCTCCAGAGCACAAAACGCATGCTAGTGAAAGGGTGATTTAATCTGTTCAGACATGGTTTGCATCTGGTGAATATTTCAAGCAATCTGAGGCCCATGTTTTTAAATGTATAGCGCATATGTAGCCTATGTGCCCCTTGGACTTCATTAAAGAAACATATCAATATCCTTCAGCTCAAAATAACATATTAAGATCTCTAAATCAGGAGGATTAGCTTGGTGCTTTTTAAAATAATAGGATTACTATTAACAATGGGTAAGTTTCCAGCTACTATTGTGGGTTTACACTAGGAGTATGTTGTTGTTTTCCACACAAGCCAATGATAAGAGCCTAAGTGTCCCAATGAGAGCAGTGGGATGTGGGAGTGAAATGATATTGTTACTTATTATTATTCATCGGCTCAGCAACCACTCTTTTCAAGGAGGATTTCAGCTATAATTATCTCACAAATGCCACCATTTTTTTTATAGCTGGTATTTATTGTCTGTTACTTTAAAAAAAAAAGTGGCATAATCTAGGGAGGGAAAGCAGTAACTGTCTTTCAAGGGTTGGATATAATATGCAACTGTGCTTCTTACTGTACAAGCTGAAGAATGGTGTTTTCAAAATGAGGTTCTCAAGCCCACAGACCCCACTGATGCTACTCAAACTATTTTGGGAGAAAGAATAGTCTGTGATTAATTGTGTTTAGCAAAAGGATGAAGGCTGACGATGCTAATCATTTAAAAATTTACAATTTTATTGAACCCTTATTTTAATCAGGTAAGTTGACTGAGAACACATTCTGATTTACAGCAACGACCTGGGGAATAGTTATAGGGGAGTTACAGGGGAACCAATTGTAAGCTGGGGATGATTAGGTGGCCATGATGGTACAGTATGAAGACCAGATTGGGAATTTAGCCAGGACACCGGGGTTAACACCCCTACTCTTACGATAAGTGCCATGGGATCTTTTAGTGACCACAGAGAGTTAGGATACCCGTTTAACGTCCCATCCGAAAGACGGAACCCTACACAGGGCAATGTCCTCAATCACTGCCCTGGGGCATTGGGATATTTTTTTAGACCAGAGGAAAGGGTGCCTCCTACTGGCCCTCCAACATCAATTCCAGCAGCATATGGTCTCCCATCTAGGAACTGACCAGGACCATATGTTATGAATGCACGGCAAATTCAAATTAGTTGTGCCTTACGTGATAAACGATCATTCAAGCTGTAGCCAGATTTTCATAATTACTAAACAAAAACATTGTCTAAGTGTGGAGATTAAATTATGAGAAAAAGAGTACATATTTCAAGGAACAATTGGGTTCACTCGTCATAGCTGGCTGTATGGAGACCTGAAGCATGCTGAACACACATTACCTATCAGCAATAGAACACGTTCCTTATTAATCCTCACAGAATGAGATCATTATTTTGTCAAGTGTTAACAAAAGCCCTTTGTCCAATATGAATATGAGGGCCTACTTGTTTTAATGGCAGATAATTCTTCAGAGCAAGGCCATAGAATTGTTCAGGGTCCCCATGGAGCGAATGTTAGAAAGATAAGAAAGCGCACCGTCAGATGTTGGTAGTGGGATAGTCACAAGGTGGCCATTCCAAAATGGACAACTGAATGCCGAGTAAGTTATTTTAAGGATATAATTTAGGGTTAGAGGCTTATGGTTACAACCATATACTGTATATGGTTAAAAAGTGTTGTTCCAGTACTTTCATCCTTCCCAGCATGGCTAGTGCTAATGCTGATCATGCATGTCCTTGATTCCTTACGTCCTCTCTCCATACGTCCTCTCTCCATACGTCCTCACAATACATTGAAGGTGAAGGTCTGAGGGGAGGAACTTAAATCTTCTCCTCCAATGCATTTTGAGAAGGAGGCGAGAAGAGAACACACGATGAATCAAGGAAACACCATCAACATTCACCCGGTGAGTGAAGGGAAATGGAAAATGATGGAGGGGAGGAGACATCTCTACTCTCTCAATCACTATACAGTCTGCATGGTAGGTCACCAAATCCATCCTCTCAGACAAGCCACTCGCTTTACCGCCATGGGTAATTTGAAGAGGGCTTAGAGAAATGCCCCTATCTTAGCTCTCTGCAGAGGGGAGCCCGTACTGTATGGCAATCACAGACATCCACTGAGAGGCAGGGAAATAAACAGAGCTGGAGGGATGAAAAGTGGGGCACAGTACATTCTACTCCAACAGTTGAATAAACTATAACTGATCATTGAGTGGCATTTATGAACTACAACAATTACCTAAATGAGCATTAACCATACTCACCTTTCAGAGAGTCACAGGTTGTGAGGCTAAACAATTTAATGCACTACAAATTCAGCAATGTGATACTTTAAAGTAACTGTCCAGTGATTCCAGATTTCTATGAAATATTACCTATAATTAACTACAATATCGCTACACTTGCATTAACACCTGCTAACCAAGTGTATGTGACAAATACATTTGATTTAATATGAGTTTGTTTTTCTTGGAATGGTGTGGGCATATACCAGTCATTGAAAATATTAATGTGAGTAGACCGCTGATTGGTCAGCTCATCCTCTAGGAGGATGACATCGTCCTCTTTGAGGAAATAGCAAGCATTTTTTAAACGTTCTGTTTGAGATACAAGTTTGTGGTAGCGTTTATGGAAGTTTCTTTCTCCAATTTAAGCTTTGGCCAAAAATATGAGTATTTGGATTCAACAACATTATTTGAGTTAATAACATAATATTAACTTAATATTAACTTTTAGATTTTGACTGGACAGTTACTTTAATTAGATATCAAGCTGGGTCCCTTGTATTCGGCTGCTTCAGGTCAATGTCATGGCTCATGGCTTCATGAGTAGGAGATGTGGAGATCTTTGGAGGAGGCAGACCTTAATACAGGTTATAAGCTGCATTTTTAAATCAGGGACAGTAGGAGACAGTACCAGTAGCAATCTAATGATGTGATGGCATTCACATTACACCACCTCCTCCATTGCATCTGTATAACAAGGTGTGCCTCATTTCAAAATACTGAAACACGAGCAGACTAAAGGACATGACGCAAGTCATTGCAATAATACATTTTGGTGAAATTCTGAAAGCTGGATCTCTTGAAAAAGGACACCATGCCCTGGAATGACTAATATCAATCCAGTCTAGATTGTTGCATAAACTGATCACTCCCTGTTCCACTCATCAAACTTGTGACTTCACAAGCTATTCATCACTGGACATCTCCATTGACTCAAGACCAGTGACTAAAGCACTGGTTGGACTCTGTTACTCTTCATCATTTACGGAGTCTTTCATCAATGTTAGAAGTTGATTGGCAATATTAAAAGTCTACATTGTGCTCTGTCCCCTCACATTAATCATATACAATCAAAAAATTTACAATTAGTTACTATCAAATCTAACCTTCAACATACAACTTTGAAGCAAAAAAATGGTTGGATTTACCTCTTTCTTGAGCACCATAGCGCTTTCTCCAAATTCCTTGGCTTGTTGTAAAACACTGTTTAAATGAACAGCCTAATAATCCATTTCCTTGGAGTAAAACTAGAAAAGGAGTATCATGTGTATCCTCTCCTGTATTCCCTCTACCATCCAGTCTCTCTGAATGCAACTCAGAGAAGCACTGTTTTACGTAAAGAAAAAAGGCAGGGGAGTACTCTCATTCTTAAGATGCGTGTCATCCTCCCCAGGTCTCATTCACACACATTTCCATTCATTTCTCTTCTTTGCATGCCGTCTTGCTCTCTATCGGCCTCGCTTTCGCTCTCGTCTCTTCACCGACTCACAGTTTCATCCCTGTTATTTTGCTCGCTCTCTCTCCTCTCTTGCAGCTCACTCCACTTGCGCTCCCTCTTCTCTATTCGCCTCCCTCTTCTCTATTCGCCTCCCTCTTCTCTATTCGCCTCCCTCTTCTCTATTCGCCTCCCTCTTCTCTATTCGCCTCCCTCTTCTCTATTCGCCTCCCTCTTCTCTATTCGCCTCCCTCTTCTCTATTCGCCTCCCTCTTCTCTATTCGCCTCACTCTTCTCTCACTCCTTGCATGTTCTTGCACTCATATATGTATATATTTTTTCTCTCTCGCTCACTCTAACCAGTGAATCTTGCTGTTATCCTATTTTCCTGTGTGCCTTGATTCCCAAGCCAGAGAGCACCACCACCAAAATAACACACGCACCACTTAGACCAGGCCCTTTTACAATTGTTTTTGGTCGGGTGGACAAGGTGACATGGTGTTCTAGGGGGTAAATATATCCCAGCGGAGCATGGGGTGCATCTCAAATGGCACCATAATCCCTATATAGTGCACTACTTTGTGCTCTGGTCAAAAGTAGTGCACTATATAGGGAACAGTGTGCCATTTGGTACACAACCATCTCAATCCTGATAATTCACCACTCCATATCCTCCAAAAACACCCATGCAGCATGTGCAGCTTTGTAGAAATTCAGCCTCGGAGCATTCACAGCAACAACAATCAAGATGTTTTACAGTGCAATGTCAACATAACGCATAAGCACTTCCTCTTCTGCAAATCCTTATTATTTGGCGTCTCGACAGTCTGGTTCTGTGCATGCATTACAAAAGAGAGATCAGTCTTTGAATGTTTTATGATGCCACAATGCTTTACAAACACAAGGATAATCTTCCACAAGAGGGAAGGACAAATCGGGTGACAGTGAAACAGAAAACAATCCACCATATATTGCAACATTAGTTTAGTCGTGCTCTTAATAAAAGCAACTAACCGAAACGTTAAGCACAAGTGTTTCTCTTTACCATGACAAAATGTTTACCAATATTATTTATTAGACACGGTAATAAAAAAAAAGTTAAGTGCATCCAATCCTTTACAATATTTTCAAATTTACAACACTCATGAGAACAATTCTTTATGCTAATATATTCATATACAGCTCATGACAACAAATGTCTGAAATCTCTCAAATATTTTTTTTTACATCTATTCAATAGCTTCTTCTGACCTACTTTCAATGGAAGTGCCTCTGAATCTCATCTAGAATAGTGCAAAAATATTCCTGCAGCCCCAAATATTAGCCTAATTTGACACTTTGCTATTTACAGGTATTGCAGGCTGCAGTTGCATCCTTCTCAGTGTATGAGGTAATTAAGGTAGATATATGTACATACTGTAACTAGGAATAAAGTGTCATAATAAACAGTAGCAGCAGCATGTGATGAGACAAAAAAGTTACAGGTATTTCATCACAATATTCTCAATGCAAACCTGTTTACAGTGACATATAGCCTACATATAATGAAAACAGAAGACTAACAAAAACTGCATACACAAATGTTAATGGTATTCATATGCTATTTGTATACAGTCACATTTATTTGATATCAAAACATAGTAAGTTGGATAAAGAGGAACCCATATTTCCTCTTGTAAGGACTAGGAGTATAGTATTGTTAGGGCCATCGAGACCAAAATGATTGAGTGTGCTATAAATAGCATTTTCCCCTCAACAGATGCAGTGTTTGTGTGCTGTTGTTCTGCCGATAGTGTGTACAGTATGCTACTCTGATGTTAGAAAGATTAACTGAACTGTTGCAGTTAACTTAGAACAAGGCCTTAGGTCCAATCTGGTAGCTGGCTCTCAAGCCAGGAATGAAGGTATGTAGCAGTCTAATCTATATGTACACAGATCCCATTTGTCATATGGCATGAAACGCTCTCTGGGAAAACTACATATGGAAGGGAGGAAGTCCCCAGAAGAGAGTTGGTGGACTTTGCATCCCAAAAGGCATCCTATTCCCTATAGAGTGCACTGCCTTTGACCAGAGCACTATGGGCCCTGGTCAAAAGTAATGCACTATAAAGGGAATAGGATGCCATTTGGGATGTACCATTTAATTCCAGAATTAGTGATTCAGTCAGGATTGTTATCCTTGATGATTAGCATCTTGTTTGTGGTTAACTAGATCCGATGATGTGTCCCAAACAGCATAGGGTTCAACTATATAGGGAATAAGGTGCCATTTGGGACGACCACAGAATGGTGAATAGGGAGATCAGAGACCACCCCGTCTGCTTCTTAACCAGTTGGCCACATTAAAATTGATACATTTCATGTATGTAGAGTTTTACAGTACTGTACTCAAAAAGGCAAAGCTAAAAGACAATGATTTTTAACACCTTGTGGAAAACCTTGAACAACACATATAATTTCAGACAGTGTTTCCTGACTTGAATCATATAAAAACATCTTCCCAGAAACAGGAGACCACACACCTATTTTCTTTACCTCCAGTCACGAGAAGCCATACACCTCAAAATGACACATTTCTGTTCAACCATTTCGCCTATTTTTTGTAGCAGCACTTTCACTCACAACCTTTAGCTATAAAAATATCCAGCAGTGCTGTCTGACTAAAATCATATTACCATCTTCCCACAGTGCAGGAGACCATGTAAACTCACCCTGCTCGCCACCCCCAGTCTATGACCAAGTAGCCATCCTAGTCACGCTCCCATAACCAGCCTGGTACATGCCATGAAAACTCAACGACAGAGTAGGTAGAACGCAATTCAGTTAAGTTCTGTTCATTCAGTTGGCCTTTTACAGGCTGGCATTCAAGTGCACTGAGTTAAAGATAACATTAAACCATCAAAATTTAGGGGCCTCCCGGTCGCAGGCCCCTAAATTTTGGCGACGCACAATTGGCCCAGTGTCGTCGGGGTTAGGGGAGGATGTGGCTGGCCGGGATGTCCTTGTCCCATCGCGCTCTAGAGACTCCTGACACGGTCACCAGGTGTACAAGTGCTTCCTCCAACACATTGGTGCGGCTGGCTTCCGGGTTAAGCGTGAATTGTGTCAAGAAGCAGTGCGGCTTGAAAAGGTTGTGTTTCGGGGGACGCACGACTCTCGACTTTGGCCTCTCACGAGTCCGTATGGGAGTTGCAGGGATGGGACAAGACTAACTACCTACTGGATATGAAAAAATAATAACGTCAAAATTGAGACAACATGACAACTACCACATGAAAACAGATAGAGCTATTTACACACCACATGAGGCTGCTAAGCGGAGGACGGCTCATAATAATGGAACGGCACGAATGTAATGACATCAAATACAGTACCAGTCAAAAGTTTGGACAAACCTAATCATTCAAGGGTTTTTCTTTATTTTTACTATTTTATACATTGTTGAATAATAGTGAAGACATCAAAACTATGAAATAATGCATATGGAATTATGACAGCTTGGCACACTCTTGGCATTTGGCATTCTCTCAACCAGCTTCACTTTGAACGGTCTTGGACGAGTTCCCACATATGCTGAGCACATGTTGGCTGCTTTTCCTTCACTCTGTAGTCCAATTCATCCCAAACCATCTCAATTGGGTTGAGGTCGGGTGATCAGGTCATCTGATACAGCACTCCATCACTCTCCTTCTTGGTCAAATAGCCCTTACACAGCCTGGAGGTGTGTTGGGTCATTGTCCAGTTGAAAAACAAATCATAGTCCCACTAAGCGCAAACCAGATGGGATGGCGTATTGCTGCAGAATGCTATGGTCGCCATGCTGGTTAGGTTTGCCTTGAATTCTAAATAAATCACAGGACAGTGTCACCAGCAAAGCACCCCCACACCTCCTCTATGTTTCATGGTGGGAACCAAACATGCAGAGATCATCCGCTCACCTACTCTGCGCCTCACAAAGACACGGCAGTTGGAACCAAAAATCTCAAAATTGGACTCATCAGACCAACGAACAGATTTATACCGGTCTTATGTCAATTTCTCGTGTTTCTTGCCCCAAGCAAGTCTCTCCTTATTATTGGTGTCCTTTAGTAGTGGTTTCTTTGCAGCAATTCGACCATGAAAGCCTGATTCACACGTTCTCCTCGGAACAGTTGATGTTGAGATGCGCCTGTTACTTGAGATCTGTGAAGCATTTATTTGGCCATTCGTGCCATTTGTCTTAGTCAAGGTTAGGGGAAAATAATCTGTTTGTGGATCTGTGCCTACAGGAGCATTTACAGTGCCTTTTGAAAGTATTCATACCATTTGACATTTCTCACACTTTGTTACGTAAGTTTTAATCTAAAATTTCCTCAGCAATCTACACACAATACCCCATAACAAAGCGAAAACAGGTTCAGACATTGTTTGAAAATGAAATACCTTATTTACATAAGTATTCAGACCCTTTGCTATGAGACTCGAAATTGAGCCCAAGTGCTTCCTGTTTCCATTGATTATCCTTGAGATGTTTCTACAAATTGATTGGAGTCCACCTGTGGTAAATTCAATTGATTTGACATGATTTGGAAGGGCACACACCTGTCTATATAAGGTCCCACAGTTGACAGTGCATGTCAGAGGAAAACTCAAGCCGAAGGAATTGTCCATAGAGCCCCGAGACAGGATCATGTCTTAGCACAGATCTTGGGAAGGGTACCACAACATTTCTGCAGCATTTTCAGATCCCCAAGAACGCAATGGCCTCCATTCTTAATTGGAAGAAGTTTGGAACCACCAAGACTCTTCCTAGAGCAGGCTGCCTGGCCAAACTGAGCAATCGGGGGAGAAGGGCATTGGTCAGGGAGGTGATGACCTGATGGTCACTCTGACAGACCTTTGTGGAAAAGGGAGAAACTTCCAGAAGGATAACCATCTCTGCAGCACTCCACCAATTAGGCCTTTATGGTAAAGTGGCCAGACTGAAGCTACTCAGTAAAAGGCACATGACAGCCCGCTTGCAGTTTCCCAAAAGGCACCTAAAGACTCTCAGACCGCAAGACATAAGATTCAATGTTTTTCAGCGGCATTTAGTAAATCATTGGGTAAATCCGACCACGACTCCATCCTCCTCATTCCTGCTTACAAGCAAAAATTAAAGCAGGACGCACCAGTGTCTCGGTCTATAAAAAAAAATTGTCAGACGAAGCAGATGCTAAACTACAGGACTGCTTTGCTATCACAGACTGGAACATGTTCCGGGATTCTTCCGATGACCTTGAGGAATACACCACATCAGTCACTGGCTTTATCAATAAGTGCATTGAGGACGTCGTCCCCACAGTGACTGTACGTACATACCCCAACCAGAAGCCATGGATTACAGGCAACATTCGCATTGAGCTAAAGGGTAGAGCTGCCGCATTCAAGGTGCGAAAGCTTACAATAAATCCCTCTATGCCCTGCGACAAACCATCAAACAGGCAAAGCGTCAATACAGGGCTAAGATCGAATCATACTACACCAGCTCCGACACTCGTCGGATGTGGCAGGGCTTGCAAACTATTACAGACTACAAAGGGAAGCACAGCCGCGAGCTGCCCAGTGACACGAGCCTACCAGACGAGCTAAATCACTTCTATGCTCGCTTCGATGCAAGCAACTCTGAGGCATGCAAGAGAGCATCAGCTGTTCCTGACGACTGTATGATCACGCTCTCCGTAGCCGACGTGAGTAAGACCTTTAAACGGGTCAACACCATTATCCCAGAAACCCTAGACCCACTAATTTGCATACCGCCTAAACAGATCCACAGATGTGCAATAGAGATTGCATCTTCACACTACCCTTTCCCACCTGGACAAAAGGAACACCTATGTGAGAATGCTGTTCATTTACTACAGCTCAGCGTTCAACGCCATAGTACCATCAACGCTCATCACCAAGCTAAGGATCCTGGGACTAAACACCTCCCTCTGCAACTGGATCCTGGACTTCCTGACAGGCCACCTCCAGGTGGTGAGGGTAGGTAGCAACACATCTGCCATGCTGATCCTCAACACTGGAGCTACCCAGGGGTGTGTGTTCAGTCCCCTCCTGTACTACCTGTTCACCCACGACTGCATGACCAGGCACGACTAACACCATCATTAAGTTTGCTGACGACACAACAGTGGTAAGGCCTGATCACAAACAATGACGAGACAGCCTATAGGGAGGAGGTGAGAGACCTGGCCGGGTGGCGGCAGAATAACAACCTATCCCTCATCAGGAAACTAAAAAGATTTGGCATGGGTCCGAGATCCTCAAAAGGTTCTACAGCTGCAACATCAAGAGCACTTTGACCGGTTGCGTCACTGCCTGGCACGGCAATTGCTCAGCCGCCGACCGCACGGCACTTCAGAGGGTAGTGCGTACGGCCCAGTACATCACTGGGGCAAAGCTGCACGCCATCCAGGACATCTAAAAATGGTCAAAGACCCCAGCCACAGATTGTTCTCTCTACTACCGCATGGCAAGAGGTACTGGAGTGCCAAGTCTAGGACAAAAAGGCTTCTCAACAGTTTTTACCCCCAAGCCATAAGACTCCTGAACAGGTAACCAATGGTTACCCTGACTATTTGCATTATGTGCCCCCCCAACCCCTCTTTTAAGCTGCTGCTACTTTCCGTTTATCTTATATGCTTAGTCACTTTAACTATACATTCATGTACATACTACCTAAATTGGCTCGACCAACCAGTGCTCCCGCACATTGGCTAACCGGGCTATCTGCATTGTGTCCCACCACCCGCCAACCTCTCTTTTTACACTTCTGCTATTCTCTGTTCATCATATATACACATTCACTTTAATGATACCTACATGTACTACTACCTCAATAAGTCTGACTAACAGGTGTCTATATATATAGCCTTGCTACACTTTTTTCAAATGTCTTTCTACTGTTGTTTTATTTACACACACACACACACACACACACACACACACACACACACACACACACACACACACACACACACACACACACACACACACACACACACACACACACACACACACACACACACACACACACACACACACACACACCTTTTTTGGGCACCATTGGTTATAGCCTGTAAGTAAGCATTTCACTGTAAGGTTTACACCTGTTGTATTCGGCGCACGTGACAAATCAACTTTGATTTGATTTGAAGCCTTGTGTCCATAACCAGAGGTAATTAAACTGTTCTGTGTTCTTTTTCTCTCTTCCTCTCTGCCTGTCTTGTTGTACATGGAACCTGTCTCACATGCATTCATTAAAAAAAATATTGAGAGTTACACCACATAAACACAGCCATTTTCACTGGACTATCAAGCCCTTGTTGCTGCCAAGTCATGATTTCCCTGGGGGTTAGCCTTGCAATAACCAAGTGGTGAGACACATAGCCCTCTATATTTAACTGTTTCAGGTACACTCAAATAGGTGTCCGCGTCACATACGTTCAGTAACCACACAGAGGCACAAACAACTTACATTTCTATAACCTCGGATCCACCTCAGTGTTTACTATTCATGGAAGAAGAAGACCACAGGACCACAGAGATTAGGTCCACCCCAACAAAACCTTTTCTTTCTCTCTGTTAGTGTATGTATTATGTAATTATACACCTCAATAATGAACGTTCAATAAAGCATTTCACATTCTCCACTGGTTGAAATTAAGTCTCATTGGAATACTACACATATCCTGTGTCCTCGGATTAATGCAGATGAAAGGAGTTAGATATTCATAGGAAGTGTAGTGTACCGTTTTCTTTCTTCTGTATGTATGAATTACAAATCAGGCTTTACTTAAATCATGTTTCTAGTCTATTGCATAGTTACAATGTGTAATCACCGAAGTCCCAGGAGCGGTAAACACTGTTGAAGTGTATAATTTTAATACATACATGCAGACACAGCATCATTCTAAGAATGGAGTTTGATAGACCTGGTATTGAAAAAGAATGTCTCAGAGATTCATACCTGAACCACACCTTTATTTGCCAAGGAAGAGTACATGATCAGTGAATATATTCAATGTACAGGCTACGATGTGGGGATCTCATGTGTGGTAATAACTACAGTACATGTACAGTGGGGCAAAAAAATATTTAGTCAGCCACCAATTGTGCAAGTTCTCCCACTTAAAAAGATGAGGCCTATAACTAGCTACACATCCATGTCACATCTGCTCCTGCCATGCCCTCTAGTGCGCTCTCCCTGTGTGTGTGTGTGGGTGTGTGTGTGGGTGTGGAGACAGGTGTGCTGGAGTCAGAGCAGATCCCCACCAGCTACAACCTGTAGGGGCGGGGGCGTATGCCTTATGACTAACGAGACATGGTGTGATGAAAGAAACATACAGGAACTCAAATCCTTCTGTTCACCTGATTTAGAATTCCTCAATCAAATGTAGACCGCATTATCTACCAAGAGAATTCTCTTCGATTATAATCACAGCCGTATATATCCCCCCCCAAGCAGACACATCGATAGCTCTGAACGAACTTTATTTAACTCTTTGCAAACTGGAAACCATTTATCCGGAGGCTGCATTCATTGTAGCTGGGGATTTTAACAAGGCTAATCTGAAAACAAGACTCCCTAAATTTTATCAGCATATCGATTGCGCAACCAGGGGTGGAAAAACCTTGGATCACTGTTACTCTAACTTCCGCGACGCATATAAGGCCCTGCCCCGCCCCCCTTTCGGAAAAGCTGACCACGACTCCATTTTGTTGATCCCTGCCTACAGACAGAAACTAAAACAAGAGGCTCCCACGCTGAGGTCTGTCCAACGCTGGTCCGACCAAGCTGACTCCACACTCCAAGACTGCTTCCATCACGTGGACTGGGATATGTTTCGTATTGCGTCAGATAACAATATTGACGAATACGCTGATTCGGTGTACGAGTTCATTAGAACGTGCGTTGAAGATGTCGTTCCCATAGCAACGATTAAAACATTCCCTAACCAGAAACCGTGGATTGATGGCAGCATTCACGTGAAACTGAAAGCACGAACCACTGCTTTTAAAATGGGCAAGGTGTCTGGTAACATGACCGAATACAAACAGTGCAGCTATTCCCTCCGCAAGGCTATCAAACAAGCTAAGCGTCAGTACAGAGACAAAGTAGAATCTCAATTCAACGGCTCAGACACAAGAGGCATGTGGCAGGGTCTACAGTCAATCACGGACTACAGGAAGAGATCCAGCCCAGACACGGACCAGGATGTCTTGCTCCCAGGCAGACTAAATAACTTTTTTGCCCGCTTTGAGGACAATACAGTGCCACTGACACAGCCTGCAACGAAAACATGCGGTCTCTCCTTCACTGCAGCCGAGGTGAGTAAGACATTTAAACGTGTTAACCCTCGCAAGGCTGCAGGCCCAGACAGCATCCCCAGCCGCGCCCTCAGAGCATGCGCAGACCAGCTGGCCGGTGTGTTTATGGACATATTCAATCAATCCCTATACCAGTCTGCTGTTCCCACATGCTTCAAGAGGGCCACCATTGTTCCTGTTCCCAAGAAAGCTAAGGTAACTGAGCTAAACGACTACCGCCCCATAGCACTCACTTCCGTCATCATGAAGTGCTTTGAGAGACTAGTCAAGGACCATATCACCTCCACCCTACCAGACACCCTAGACCCACTCCAATTTGCTTACCGCCCAAATAGGTCCACAGACGATGCAATCTCAACAACACTGCACACTGCCCTAACCCATCTGGACAAGAGGAATACCTATGTGAGAATGCTGTTCATCGACTACAGCTCGGCATTCAACACCATAGTACCCTCCAAGCTCGTCATCAAGCTCGAGACCCTGGGTCTCGACCCCGCCCTATGCAACAAGGTACTGGACATCCTGACGGGCCGCCCCCAGGTGGTGAGGGTAGGCAACAACATCTCCTCCCCGCTGATCCTCAACACTGGTGGCCCCACAAGTGTGCGTTCTGAGCCCTCTCCTGTACTTCCTGTTCACCCACGACTGCGTGGCCACGCACACCTCCAACTCAATCATCAAGTTTGCGGACGACACAACAGTGGTAGGCTTGATTACTAACAACGACGAGACGGCTAACAGGGAGGAGGTGAGGGCCCTCGGAGTGTGGTGTCAGGAAAATAACCTCACACTCAACGTCAACAAAACTAAGGCGATGATTGTGGACTTCAGGAAACAGCAGAGGAAACACCCCCCTATCCACATCGATGGAACAGTAGTGGAGAGGGTAGCAAGTTTTATGTTCCTCGGCATACACATCACAGACAAACTGAATTGGTCCACTCACACAGACAGCATCGTGAAGAAGGCGCAGCAGCGCCTCTTCAACCTCAGGAGGCTGAAGAAATTCGTCTTGTCACCAAAAGCACTCACAAACTTCTACAGATGCACAATCGAGAGCATCCTGGCGGGCTGTATCACCGCCTGGTACGGCAACTGCTCCGCCATCAACCGTAAGGCTCTCCAGAGGGTAGTGAGGTCTGCACAACGCATCACCGGGGGCAAACTACCTGCCCTCCAGGACACCTACACCACCCGATGTTACAGGAAGGCCATAAAGATCATCAAGGACATCAACCACCCGAGCCACTGCCTGTTCACCCCACTATCATCCAGAAGGCGAGGTCAGTACAGGTGCATCAAAGCTGGGACCGAGAGACTGAAAAACAGCTTCTATCTCAAGGCCATCAGACTGTTAAACAGCCACCACTAACATTGAGTGGCTGCTGCCAACACACTGACTCAACTCCAGCCACTTTAATAATGGGAATTGATGGGAAATTATGTAAATATATCACTAGCCACTTTAAACAATGCTACCTTATATAATGTTACTTACCCTACATTATTCATCTCATATGCATACGTATATACTGTACTCTATATCATCGACTGCATCCTTATGTAATACATGTATCACTAGCCACTTTAACTATGCCACTTTGTTTACATACTCATCTCATATGTATATACAGTACTCGATACCATCTACTGTATCTTGCCTATGCTGCTCTGTACCATCACTCATTCATATATCCTTATGTACATATTCTTTATCCCCTTACACTGTGTATAAGACAGTAGTTTTGGAATTGTTAGTTAGATTACTTGTTGGTTATTACTGCATTGTCGGAACTAGAAGCACAAGCATTTCACTACACTCGCATTAACATCTGCTAACCATGTGTATGTGACAAATACAATTTGATTTCATTTGATTTGTTCCATAATCAAGACCTCTACAAATACTCAGTCCTGCCACTTCCACAAAGCCAGATCGTAATCTCTGCTCAGTCAGTCTATGCTTCTAGCCATTTGTTCCTGTTGTGCCCGTTTTCCCTTGCCTGATGTTGTTTTCCTATCTGCTACAGTTCTGCCCACTGACTCGGACCCTGTCTTCAGTCCTACGTCTCTTCAGTCCTGCTACTCTGTCCTGGATCCCCACTCCACGGCTCCCTTGGATTCCCCTCCAGACCTGCTCACCCTGTCCCAACACCTTTCGCTCCAGCCTCAGCCTCCGCACCTGGTTTCATGCAACCCTGTCTTCCCCTGGTCTGCACTCAATCTTCCCCATGTTTCAATAAATACCTTGGTTACTTCATTCCTGTCTCCTCGTCTGAGTCTGCTCATTGTTATTTTTATCCTCCACTACACAATAGAAAATAAATAGTTAGCTAGCTATGTTACTTCAGTTGCATTCCATGGCAAATATAAGCAAGGCAAGCTTACACAATTGTACATTCAATTTGCAGTAAATGCTTTAGATAGTGGATGTAAAGAATCTAGCTCTTTCACAAGATGACGTGCTGGTTCTCAGGACTCCCTGCAACATTAAAACAAGAATTACAATTTCATACTCATGTCATAACACTAGCTAGCTAGCTGGCTAATGTAAGCTAACTTGCTTTTCGTAAATTAACTTGATGACATCTTTACATTAACTAACATATTCCTCTCAATTGTACATTTTTTGCTTGACTCATTATGACAATTACATTTGCTTCCACCGTAATGTTTTTTCAGCCATCTTTGCTGAAAAAAAGTCACCAGGGACAGGTGGCTTGCATCAAATTTGTCATTGGAACCACTCGATACGATTGGTCATATAAAAACCTTGGGACCCAAATTAATAATGAGTGCTCTAACTCCCCCTTGCGGTGGTCTGAGTACCTTTAAGTCCCACGGTGAAAGCTCGCAACTTTTAAAGGCGGAACCACTTTAGGTATTAGACCCAAAGATACCATATTGGTCGCACTGCAATTTCTACCACAGTGCTGATCTGATGTTTTCCTGGTCCCAGAGCACAGCTGTTGCTTCTGGCACTATAGCCTCCATTTGGCAGGTAAATAAAGGGAAGAAAACAGTATGCACACGAAAGCAGTGCCAGATTATACACACTGCACCTAAATAAAATAACATTTTATGGTCACATGCTTTGTAAACAATAGTTGTAGACTAAATACCTGGACTACACCACTCGCGTCGCAAAATACATTTAGGAAACTATGTAATTCAATTATTGCACCCACGTGCCAACAAGCGTCTGCGTTGCCAAGGGCTAAAATAGAAGTAATTCCTATTTCTGACGCAGATCGCGCTGCAAGTCCTGCCTCTCCCATCACCTCATTGGTTTATAGAAGCAGGTACCCACGTCTCATCTCATTGTTTATATCCACGTGGGTGATTGAAAGACGAACTGTTTTGCCGGTTGTCGTGATAATACTATGAAAGTGTAGATGCCAATCACCATATTTGTTCAAAGATAAAAAAGCCTGGAAGGAGGAGAGATGTCTAGAAACGATTCAGTTGACCGTTTTATGTGTGGATTAATTGTCAGAGTAGAGGACCTTGTGCATTTCAGGTAAAACAAACTAATTGTTTATATCCCAGGACAAATTAGCTAGCAACAGCAAGCTAGGTAAATAGGACAAATTAGCGAGCAAGTGCAAGCTAACTAGCTAAATTGTCATACACGTTTAATGCTTTTCAACCTGTTCCCAAATTAATGTTATTGGTTCAGATTTTGTTTTGATATTTGAACCTGTGTGTCATGATGGCGTTTGGTGTAGGGGTACAGAATAAATTAATTTGCACAATGGCGCAATGCACGCAGCCAGTTTGGGTTCCGTGTAACAGTTAAATTCTTACTTTAAGGACCCTTCCCAACGCGGAAAGAAAGAAAATTGAGAAATAATAGAAAAGAAAAACACCTACAAATAAAAGGAAGAATAAAATCACAATGTGTTACAATAACTTAGCTACATACACAGGTCAATGTACCGAGTCAATGTGCAGTGGTACACAATCGTGTGCAACTGCAGCCCGCATTCGGGTGATCATGCATGTGGGAATTCCTGCATCTGCAGGAACGCTCCCCCTCAAGCACCCATTGGTCTCCTGCATGAACGGCACCCCTCGAGCACATCTTGTATTATCTGAGTTTTTTGGCCCCGCCTGTTGTGTACTGGAGTCCTCTTTGCTAGCTATTGGGAGCAACACCGCTCCCGCCTGTCAAACACCTGCCCTCCCCGTTATTAACAGAACTGCAGGAAAACAGTGCCCAACAGGCAGGGCGAAGGACACAGTCTACCGGTCGCCCCCGCCTCCCACTAGCACAGCAGGCAGAAGGCTGGGGCAACACTGTGTGCTAACTAGGTAGTAAACCCATGTGCTAGCTTGCTAGTTAGCTAGCTATAGCACATGATGTTGCCCCCACCTCCCGCGTACAGGAGTAAACCATGCCCGACAGGGGCAAAGGACACAGTCTACCGGTGTCATCCCAGCCAACAGCTAGCTAGATAGAAAGAGGAGTGGGAGGCCCCAGTGCACAACTGAGCAAGAGGACAAGTACATTAGAGTGTCTAGTTTGAGAAACAGATGCCTCACAAGTCTTCAACTGACAGCTTCACTAAATAGGACAAGCAAAACACCAGCCTCACATCAACAGTGAAGAGGCGACTCCGGGATGCTGGCCTTCTAGGCAGAGTTCCTGTCAGTGTCTGTGTTCTTTTGCCCATCTTAATCTTTTCTTTTTATTGGCCAGTCTGAGATATGGCTTTTTCTTCGCAACTCTGCCTAGAAGGCCAGCATCCCGGAGTCACCTCTTCACTGTTGACGTTGAGATGGGTGTTTTGTGGGTACTGTTTAATGAAGCTGCCAGTTGAGGACTTGTGAGGCGGCATATGTTTCTCAAACTAGACACTACTGTACTTGTCCTCTTGCTCAGTTGTGCACCGTGGCCTCCCACTTTCTATTCTGGTTAGAGCCAGTTTGCGCCGTTTCGTGAAGGGAGTAGTACACAGCGTTGTACGAGATCTTCAGTTTCTTGGCAATTTCTCGCATGGAAGAGACTATGAGTTTCAATAGAATAGACTGACGAGTTTCAGAAGAAAGTTATTTGTTTCGGTCCATTTTGAGCCTGTAATCGAACCCACAAATGCTGATGCTCCAGATACCCAACTAGTCTAAAGAAGGCCAGTTTTATTGCTTCTTTAATCTGCATAAAAGTTTTCAGCTATGCTAACATACTTGCAAAAGGCTCAATGGAGGAAAGAAGTCAGAAATGCTGATGAATGTCTTGCTCGAGCTGTGTATGCAACTAGTTCAACTAATGCTCACCAGGCAATGTGTATTGGAAGATATTTCTAAATGTTCTTCACCCAGCATACACCCCTCCAACCAGACATGCTTTGAAGGTCAAGCAAATCATAGAAAAAGCAGACTGCATTGCAATCATCTCTGATGGGTGGTCGAATGTTCATGGGCAAGGAAAAATTAACTATATCATCTCCACCCCTCAACCAGTATTCTACAAGAGCACAGACAAGGGACAACAGACACCCCGGTCTACATTGCAGATGAGCTGAAGGCAGTCATCAATGCCCTTGGACCACAGAAGGTATTTGCTCTGGTGACAGACAATGCTGCAAACATGAAGGCTGCTTGGTCTAAAGTGGAGGAGTCCTACCCTCACATCACACCCATTGGCTGTGCTGCTCATGCATTGAATCTGCTCCTCAAGGACATCATGGCACTGAAAACAATGGATACACTCAACAAGAGAGCCAAGGAAATTGTTGGGTATGTAAAGGGTCATCAAGTTATAGTAGCAATCTACCTCAACAAGCAAAGTGAGAAGAATAAGAGCACCACATTGAAGCTGCACAGCAACACCCACTGGGGTCTCCTGGTGGGGAAGGAGTATCTCCAAGAAATGGCCATATCAGTCTGCCGATATGGACAGCACCATCAAGAGGATCCTCCTGGATGATGTATTTTGGGAGTCGTAAGCAGCCTGAAAACTATAGCAGTAGTCATTACACGGATTGAAGGAAACGATGCCATCCTGTCTGATGTTCAGACTCTGCTTGCAGAAGTAAAAGAAGAAATCCGTACTGCCCTGCCCACTTCTGCTGCTCTTCTTCCACACTTCTGTTGCTCCAAGCAGGGGGAAACTGGAGTTCTGAAATACATCAAAAAGCGTGAAGACTTCTGCCTGAAGCCCATACACGCTGCAGCGTACATGTTGGACCCCAAGTATTCTGGCAAGAGCACCCTGTCTGGTGTAGAGATCAACAAGGCCTATTGTGTCATCACTACCGTATCACACCACCTTGGCCTGGATGAGGGCAAGGTTCTTGGCAGTCTGGCGAAGTACACTTCTAAGCAAGAGCTTTGGGATGGAGATGCAATATGGCAGTTGTGCCAACATATCTCATCAGCCACCTGGAGGAAGGGACTTTTTGGATCTGAGGCTCTTTCCCCTGTTGCCTTTACATTTACATTTACATTTAAGTCATTTAGCAGACGCTCTTATCCAGAGCGACTTACAAAATTGGTGCATTCACCTTATAACATCCAGTGGAACAGTCACTTTACAATAGTGCATCTAAATCTTAAAGGGGGGGGGGGGGTGAGAGGGATTACTTATCCTATCCTAGGTATTCCTTAAAGAGGTGGGGTTTCAGGTGTCTCCGGAAGGTGGTGATTGACTCCGCTGTCCTGGCGTCATGAGGGAGTTTGTTCCACCATTGGGGGGCCAGAGCAGCGAACAGTTTTGACTGGGCTGAGCGGGAGCTGTACTTCCTCCAAATCCCACCATCCTCAGAGCGCAAGTGGTCCTTGTTTGGGAACACACACACACACCAAAGCACACAACAGGCTGACCAATACAAGGGTTGAAAAATTGGTGACCACCTGGGAAAGCTTTTTGAGCTTGGCAACGAGCCATTCTCAACAAGGTTGGAACGTGACAGTGAAGATGAGGCCTCAGATTCTGATTTTCAAGAGGTGGACATTGAGGAGGTCCAGGGAGAAGACATGGAAGCCTGAGAGGAAGACAACCAAAGCTTTAGTTTCTAGACTATTATTATACAGATGTATGTTGAAAACATTTAAACTCAGTTAATTAAAGTTAAATTCGTAACTAAATTGTTAAAAAAATTATATTGGAAGGATTTAATAATTTGCAATTATGTATTTTTCTGATAAGGTAAAATGTTTGTTTGTCTCCATATGATATGGTAAATATATCCAATGCAAAAAACATTATATTTAAATGGTATTAATATTATTTAGCATATATTTCCGGTAATTCACATATAGTCCCGTTAATTCCCACGGAAAGTTTCAACCTCTGAATATTCCCCAAAATGTGCAACCCTAGTGTGGACTATGATAGATCCTTAGTGATGTGACACTGAAAAACGTGAAGCTCTCGACCCGCTCCACTACAGCCCCGTCGATGTGAATGGGGGTGTGCTCTGCCTTCCGTTTCCTGTAGCCCACCAGCTGACCAAAACATCACCCGTTTTACATCAAGTGGATCCCAGTCTTCTCTTTTGTGTTTGTTTCCAACAGTCGGTCAAGATCTCGATTCAATACTTGTACATGTATGGTCATTGAGGCAACATAAAAATAAGTGAATCAACCTTGAAGATCAAACTTTCCTCTACCTTGACTGAGTGCCTCCATCACATTATAGCGATAATCTGAAGAGTTAATCTAAATCGGAGAATTGCTACTCTCGTCTTCTCAGTACATACTGTATCCGTCACTGTAATGGTGCCACAATGGAACAGTCCTTAGGAGCTCCTCTGTAAGATAGCCTGAACTGCTGGTCCTTCTGGTTCATAACAGTACCATATCTCCCCAAACCTCAGACTCTTTCCTCTTTCTCTAACTAGAATAAATGCACACACCGCACCCAACCCTACTGCAAGTTGGCCTCTGGAGCTCAGTGGTTGGACTCATTCTAATTGACTTGGTGGACACAGTGGCAACGTATTCAGGAACCAAAGGCCTCCCTCCCTGTGCTGCTCAAATCCCTCCTCCACTTAGAAGTGCAGTGAAATATCCAACTCTAAAGTTTGCAGTCATACACATTATACAGTACATGTAGTGTGCTGATTGAATAAAATAGCAGTTTTGCACTGGGTGGAAGGTGAGTCAATAAGGAGGAGAATGCCAATTAGTCACATCACATTAACTGAAACAACCTTCCTGTTGGTGACTGTAAATGCTTTTTAAACTAACAGTAAACACTAGAAAGACTGTCTGTGTACTCAAACAATCAAACTACAACTAGACTGTCAACTACAAACAACTAGAATTGTTGATTGTCAGAAAAAAATAACCCTAAAAAGTTCAAATTCCGTCAAACTATATGGAAATCTATCTGCAGAAGTTCCTAGAGGAACAGATTGCTTTAGCTCAGGAGCTTTTTGACCCAGTCATCCACTCCCAACCCCAGAACTGGTGAGAAGAGAGATGAGACCAATCTGCTTCGTGACTTGCTGGCCGTGGGGGTGTATTCGGTCTTCGAGGGGTTGTGTGGGAGAGACTATTCAGACTGGAGGAGTTCCAAATGGCACCCTATTCCCGGTCAAAAGTAGTATACTACTTTCATCAGACCAGAGGACATTTCTCCAAAAAGTACAATCTTTGTCCCCATGTGCAGTTGCAAACTGTATGCTGGCTTTTTATGGCGGTTTTGGAGCAGTGGCTTCTTCCTTGCTGACCGGACTTTCAGGTTGTCGATATTGGACTAATTTTACTGTGGATATAGATACTTTTGTACCCGTTGCAACTGCACATGGGGACAAAGATTGTACTTTTTGGAGAAATGTCCTCTGGTCTGGTGAAATAAAAATAGAACTGTTTGGCAATAATGACCATCGGCATCAGCATCTTCACAAGGTCCTTTGCTGTTGTTCTGGGATCGATTTGCACTTTTCGCACCAAAGTACGGTCATCTCTAGGAGACAGAACACATCTCCTTCCTGAGTGATATGAAGGCTGCGTGGTCACATGGTGTTTATACTGGCGTACTATTGTTTTTCCATTACTTTACTTAGATTTGTGTGTATTGGGTATATGTTGTGAAAGTGTTCGATATTACTTGTTATATATACACTGCTCAAAAAAATAAAGGGAATACTAAAATAACACATCCTTGATCTGAATGAATGAAATATTCTTATTAAATACTTTGTTCTTTACATAGTTGAATGTGCTGACAACAAAAATCACACCAAAATGATCAATGGAAATGAAATTTATCAACCCATGGAGGTCTTGATTTGGAGTCACACTAAAAATTAAAGTGGAAAACCACACTAGAGGCTGATCCAACTTTGATGTAATGTCCTTAAAACAAGTCAAAATGAGGCTCAGTAGTGTGTGTGACCTCCACGTGCCTGTATGACTTCCCTACAACGCCTGGGGATGCTCCTGATGAGGTGGCGGATGGTCTCCTGAGGGATCTCCTCCCAGACCTGGACTAAAGCATCCACCAACTCATGGACAGTCTGTGGTGCAACGTGGCGTGGGTGGATGGAGCGAGATATGATGTCCCAAATGTGCTCAATTGGATTCAGGTCTGGGGAATGGGCGGACCAGTCCATAGCATCAATGCCTTCCTCTTGCAAGAACTGCTGACACACTCCAGCCACATGAGGTCTAGCAGTGTCTTGCATTAGGAGGAACCCAGGCCCAACCGCACCAGCATATGGTCTCACAAGGTGTCTGAGGATCTCATCTCGGTACCTAATGACAGTCAGGCTACCTCTGGCGAGCACATGGAGGGCTGTGCGGCCCCCCAAAGAAATGCCACCCCACACCATGACTGACCCACCGCCAAACCGGTCATGCTGGAGGATGTTGCAGGCAGCAGAACGTTCTCCACGGCGTCTCCAGATTCTGTCACGTCTATCACATGTGCTCAGTGTGAACCTGCTTTCATCTTTGAAGAGCACAGGGCGCCAGTGGCGAATTTGCCAATCTTGGTGTTCTCTGGCACAACCCCCACCTGTGGACGTGGGCCCTCATACCACCCTCATGGTGGAGTCTGTTTCTGACCGTTTGAAAAGACACATGCACATTTGTGGCCTACTGGAGGTCATTTTGCAGGGCTCCTCCTGCTCCTCCTTGCACAAAGGCGGAGGTAGCGGTCCTGCTGCTGGGTTGTTGCCCTCCTACAGCCTCCTCCACGTCTCCTGATGTACTGGCCTGTCTCCTGGTAGCGCCTCCATGCTCTGGACACTACACTGACAGACACAGCAAACCTTCTTACCACAGCTCGCATTGATGTGCCATCCTGGATGAGCTGCACTACCTGAGCCACTTGTGTGGGTTGTAGACTCATGCTACCACTAGAATGAAAGCACCAGCACAGCATTCAAAAGTGACCAAAACATCAGCCAGGAAGCATAGAAACTGAGAAGTGGTTTGTGGTTATCACCTGCAGAACCACTCCTTTATTGGGGGTGTCTTGCTAATTGCCTATAATTTCCACCTGTTGTCTATTCCATTTGCACAACAGCATGTGAAATATATTGTCAATCAGTGTTGCTTCCTAAGTGGACAGTTTGATTTCACAGAAGCGTGATTGACTTGGAGTTACATTGTGTGGTTTAAGTGTTACCTTTATCAAGAAAATAAAGGGAACACTTATATTTATATATTACTGCACTGTCAGAGATAGAAACACAAGCATTTCGCTTCACCCGCAATAACATCTGCTAAACACGTATATGTGACCAATAAAATTTCATTTGATGTCAGTAGAAAACAGCTTAAACAAATGCAAATGCAACTACTTTTCTTTTATTCTAGTTGCTGTAGAGGTCATGACCGCAAGGGATAACGGAACATATAGAATGAACAACTGGGTCGTGTCCTTAAATATTGAACGAACGAATGATTGGGTAGCGTCTCTAGCAACCAAAAGATGAAAGTATGAATATGCTTATAAAAATAAACGAAAAAATGTTATTCCTCCCGGTAAATGTGTGATTTAGTATTGTTTTCTTTAGTAACTGTGGTATAAGTGGGATAAACGCCTCTTGTCCCGCTGAGTAATCCATTATTTCCAAGGTAATGTGCAGAAGGTCTGTGGTTATCCGTTACATAATAGCACAAAGCCAGCCCCCACCCCAAATCCTGGATTTGACTCATTCTCTGCTGGTAGTCCGACAACGCGCCATTGTGTGCCCTGATTGTGCCATTACTGTGTTGTTCCATGTTGATGTGAGACTTTTGGCACCACTGGAAGAGATGGTGAGTAATTTAAGGAATCAGATATGCTACATGCTAGATACTGAGGTTACACAACACGCTGGATGAGTAAACAAGGGTGTACACATTGTAACAGCTCCAGTGCACCATTTTTTGCTCTAGATAAGAACATCAATGACTAAAATATCAAATTAAAATTGTAACGTGAATGGAGCAGGCTCAGGGTTTTTGAAGGGAAACATAAGGTGGAGTGTAGTAGTAGACTGTGTGTATGTAGGGAAATACGTCATGTGCAGTGATGTAGTAGAGAGTAAACACAAGCAAACAGTTCACCCACCCTAATTTGTTTGCCCAACAGTTTACCCACCTTTTGCAGAAAAATGCATTTAAAGTAGAGGGAGCGTTACTTTTTTTTACCCCGACAAGCAATCATAGTTTACCCATCAATTGTTTTTACCACTACATCACTGATCCTGTGATTGTTCATTCAAAAAACAATATTGTAGTATTTTGTTAATTAATCCACTTACCCAAATAACTGTGCAAAGACACTGTCTGTCCAGACACAGGCTTGAGTGCACTTCGAGCTCACAAAAGCAGCTTCATATGTCCTTGCGCATGCACACACACAATCTTCACTCTTCTGCTCTGAATGACAAACGGTCTATTCTTCTAGCCTCATACAGGTGGTAGAAAATGACCTGTCAATCATTCCTGCTTTGGCCACAGGGGAAACATCAGCAGTGCATGATGGGACTTAATCTCCTTATCATCATTAATATAACAAGTGACAGAAGACATGTGTAGCGTGTTCTCTGTGAACAGAATAGTTCCGCCTGGGTATCTATAGGGCAGTGCATTCACTAAGAACCAAACGCGCCAAAACAGAGAGAGACTAACCTGAATTTGAACAATAAGAAACACTAGTTTCCCATTGCAACATGTTTTACTACATTGTGCACTAATAAACACACCCCAGGGCAGTGTTTCACATGGGAATAGCATAGCATCGTCAGTGTCTATGTATTACCCAAGTCTTCCATCTGGTGGCCGTGAAAGTCAAAGACACCAAAGAGGTTCAATTATGATCAGTCCCACACATACTCTGTCAGGCTTCTAGGCTTTTCGAAACATCAATTTGTCATGCCAGCCCACATTTTCAGTAGGCAGTTACTGATCAATAACAAAGTTACAGGCTGGTGTGCCAGAGGCTGGTCTGGCTGGTCTACCGGGTAATGCCGCCGCCTGCAGCACATATAAACCACCCCAGCTACTATACATCTCCCTCTCTGTTTCCCTATCCATGTCATACTATCCCCAGCTGAATAAAATGGAGGAAAAAATGCCTAAGAAATATATTCTAACAGTTAATGTCTGGCTACTTAACATGGCCTTGCTCTCCAGAATTAGAAATTCAACTGCTTCCACTCAAATTGAAGGAACTTTAGAGGTGTTTAGAGGAATTTTTACTCTACCATATTAATATCAAATGTGTTATTCTGTATATCGCAGGTGGATGAGACTGGATGTAACAATTCAACTGACAAAACTTTTAAACAATCAGACAAAATACTAGACATGAAGTGTCAATAAAGATGAGTTATTTGGGGTGAACAAAGAACCACCTGAAAAGATGTGTGTAGGCTACTTTGTAAAATGTTAGCCTTACAATATGACTTCGGAGAATACTTTTTTACAGATGTATTTATTCATCATTCATATTCTTCTTCTAAGTCAGCATGGTTACTGATACAGTACTGACAAGAAAAGAGCTAAATTAAATAATGCATGTCCTGTTTTTGCAGAAAGGGTGAAATAGGATACGGAGTGTGTTGCATTATGGATTTAATTTCCTAATGTTTATATATTATCGACATTACATTCCCATAAGAGGCCTGGACATGCATTACAACAACCTAAATCCCTTATTCAAACTGGGGTTCCGACACTGCTGCTTTTCCCAAGGATACTAGATCTAAATCTATTTATAGCAGCTAGAGGTCACCGATAATTGCTAAGGAGTCTAAGGAGTCGATAAGGCAGCCTGCAGTGTCTATATCCCAAATAAAACATGTAAGGAATAGGCTACCATTTGGGACACAACCAGCGTGCAAGCTAGGGACATGAGGCATGCGGTTTGGGATCTACTGAATGGAAATAATGATCTGGGATTGAGATCAGCTCAGTACGTCTATATTCTATGTTGAGTCTAACATTCACTGGTCACATATCCCAGCAGACACTACACAGACGATTTTAACCATTACTTTGACGCGCAGAGCACTTTTCACAAGCAAATCTTTACAATGTCCGTCTAGAATAATTGGCAATCAGGTAACCTATTTGTTATGCTTAAGCATTTCATAAGCACAACAAAAGCAATTTATGTATGTCTGTAAGACTTGGGGGATTTTTCAGAGGAGGTTTGTCACTATGACTGTCTGCAGGCATTCATTCAAGCTGAGCATAAACAATCAGAGTCTAATGTAAGAGTGTTTCATTCTAGCCTGGCTAGAAAAATACCCTGCAGTCGTTCTGTTGTACAACAAACGTATTGGTAGCTTTAACATAAAATTGCAATAAGAAAGACTTGTCAATAATCAACCGACTGGTTGTGCAATCTGGTTTCCGCTCAGGTTATGGATGTGTCACTGCAACCTTAAAAAGGTCCTCAATGATGTCCCCATTGCCCTCGATTCTAAGCAATATTGTGCTGCTATTTTAATTGACTTGGCCAAAGCTTTTGATACGGTAGACCATTCCATTCTTGTGGGCCGGCTAAGTAGTATTGGTGTCTGAGGGGTCTTTGGCCTGGTTTACACAATACATCGGTGAACATATCGGAATCGGACAATATTAGCTAAAAATGCCAACATCGGTATCGGCCCAATGTCTAGTTTAACGCCAATGTTAAAAACTGATGTCAAAGCTACCATGCATACCTCTATATCGTAGGTACAAATCGTAATGACGCCACGTAAAATGTTGTACTACACGTGCAACACAGCCTTCCTAACCTAGCCCACCTAACCTAGCCCACAATGCCTGCTGTGTGGAACAAGCAGTCAACAAGTCGAGCCGTCATTTGAAAGAGTAAGAAAATTTCAGCGAGCCACGCAAAGGCGAAATCCATTAAAGCCAAGATAATAAAATTCATTGCCCTTGACAATCAACCATTCTCTTGGGGGGGGGGGGCTTTTGGTCTAGACCTGGCGCTCGGTACCGCTTGCCGTGCAGTAGCAGAGAAAACAGTCTATAACTTGGGTAACTGGAGTCTGACAATTTTATGGGCTTTCCTGTGACAGCGCCTGTTAACAAGAGCACCTCCTCCCAGCTGCCCACTGCACTGAGGCTAGGTAACACAGTCACCACCGATAAATCCATGATTATCGAAAACTTCAACAAGCATTTCTCAACGACTGGCCATGCCTTCGTCCTGGGACTCCAACCTCGGCCAACAGCTCCACCCCCCCCCAGCAGCTACTCGCTCAAGCCTCTCCAGGTTCTCCTTTACCCAAATCCAGATAGCAGATGTTCTGATAGAGCTGCAAAACCTGGACCCGTACAAATCAGCTGGGCGTGACAATCTGGACCCTCTATTTCTGAAACTATCCGCCGCCATTGTCGCAACCCCTATTACCAGCCTGTTCAACCTCTCTTTCGTCTGAGATCCCCAAGGTTTGGAAAGCTGCCGCGGTCATCCCCCTCTTCAAAGGGGGAGACACCCTGGACCCAAACGGTTACAGACCTATATCCATCCTGCCCTGCCTATCTAAGGTCTTCGAAGGCCAAGTCAACAAACAGATCACGGACCATCTCGAATCCCACCGTACCTTCTCCACTGTGCAATCTGGTTTCCGAGCCGTTCACGGGTGCACCTCAGCCACGCTCAAGGTACTAAACGATATCATAACCACCATTGATAAAATACAGTACTGTGCAGCCGTCTTCATCGACCTGGCCAAGGCTTTCGACTCTGTCAATCACCATATTCTTATCGGCAGACTCAGTAGCTTCGGTTTTTCTAATGACTGCCTTGCCTGGTTCACCAACTATTTTGCAGACCGAGTTCAGTGTGTCAAGCTGGAGGGCATGTTGTCCGGTCCTCTGGCAGTCTCTATGGGGGTGACACAGGGTTCAATTCTCAGGCCAACTATTTTCTCTGTATATATCAATGATGTTGCTCTTGCTGCGGGCGATTCCCTGATCCACCTTTACACAGACGACACCATTCTGTATACTTCTGGCCGTTCCTTGGACACTGTGCAATCTAACCTCCAAACTAGCTTCAATGCCATACAATACTCCTTCCGTGGCCTCCAACTGCTCTTAAACGCTAGTAAAACCAAATGCATGCTTTTCAACCGTTCTCTGCCTGCACCCGCAGGCACGACTAGCATCAACACCCTGGATGGTTCCGACCTAGAATATGTGGACATCTATAAGTACCTAGGTGTCTGGCTAGACTGTAAACTTTCCTTCCAGACTCATATCAAACATCTCCAATCTAAAATCAAATTTAGAGTCAGCTTTTTATTTCGCAAAAAAAGCCTCTTTCACTCACGTCGCCAAACTTACCCTAGTAAAACTGACTATCCTACCGATCCTCGACTTCTGCGATGTCATCTACAAAATAGCTTCCAATACTCTACTCAGCAAACTGGATGCAGTTTATCACAGTGCCATCTGTTTTGTTACTAAAGCTGTATGCTTCTAGTCGGCTGGCCCTCGCTACATATTCGTCGCCAGACCCACTGACTGCAGGTCATCTACAAGTCCATGCTAGGTAAAGCTCCGCCTTATCTCAGTTCACTGGTCACGATGGCAACACCCACCCATAGCACGCGCTCCAAAAGGTGTATCTCACTGATCATCCCTAAAGCCAACACCTCATTTGGCCGCCTTTCCTTCCAGTTCTCTGCTGCCTGTGACTGGAACAAATTGCAAAAATCGCTGAAGTTGTAGACTTTTATCTCCCTCACCAACTTTAAACATCTGCTATCTGAGCAGCTAAGCGATCGCTGCAGCTGTACAGAGTCCATCGGTAAATAGCCCAACCAATTTACCTACCTCATCCCCATAATGTTTTTATTTATTTACTTTTCTGCTCTTTTGCACACCAGTATCTCTACCTGCACATGACCATCTGATCATTTATCACTCCAGTGTTAATCTGCTAAATTGTCATTATTCGCCTACCTCCTCATGCGTTTTGCACACAATGTATATAGACTTTTTTTCTCTTTTTTAAATTTTCTAATGTGTTATTGACTTGTTTATTGTTGACTCCATGTTTAACTGTGTTGTTGTCTGTTCACACTGCTATGCTTTATCTTGGTCAGGTCACAGTTGTAAATGAGAACTTGTTCTCAACTAGCTTACCTGGTTAAATAAAAGGTGAAATAAAAAAATAAAAAAATAAAATCACTAGTTAACTACACATGGTTGATGATTACACTAGATATTATCTAGCGTGTCCTGCTTTGCATATAATCCGAATAAGCATACAAGCATCTAAGTACCAGCAGCTTCCGGGTTGGAGCGAGTGGTCGCATCGGCACTTCGCTCCCGCAGGTAGTATAACTTTTTCATTACATTTAATTATATTTCATTATTGCACAACGGTTTGATTTGTCTAATCTTAGCAATTTCTTCTCAGCTAGCTACATAGCAGTCTTTGTATCAAAGATAATTGCGTAATTATCGTATTTCGCCGTCCTAACGTAGTCTTCACTAGCCAGCTAGCTAACGTCCACTGATTAGCTGCACTGGAGAAACTATTACACTCAACTGAACGACTTGATTAGTGTAGTGTTAGCTAGCTACATAGCTGTCTTTGCTGTCTTCGTATCTTCGTATCCAAGATAATTGTGTAGTTTAGGTTTAGAGTGTGTAGTCTTAGAGTGATTATCTTAATTTACCGAGGTTAGCTAGCCAGCTATTTGTCGTCCTTTGTCGTCCTTAATGTAGGAGACTCTGCTAGCTAGCCAACAGCTAGCCAACAGCTAGCCAACGTCTACCGAATAGACTCACAACCCGGTCGCATTCACAGGTAGTATCACATTTTCATTTCATTTCATTACAGTACAACGGTTTGATTTGTTTGATCGTAGCTAGCTACATACCTAGCTACATAGCAGTCTTTGTATCAAAGATAATTGTGTAGTCTAGAGCGATTTTCTAGGTTAGCTAGCCAGCTATTGTCGTTCTTTTAATGCAACGTAACGTAAACAACACTACTAGCTAGCCAGCTAGCCCCCGAATAGCAGCACTGCAGAAACTATTACACTCAACGGAACGACTTGATTAGTGTAGTGTCAACAACGCTTCCACTGCCAGCTAGCCTACTTCAGCAGTACTGTATCATTTTAATCATTTTAGTCAATAAGATTCTTGCTACGTAAGCTTAACTTTCTGAACTTTCGAGACGTGTAGTCCACTTGTCATTCCAATCTCCTTTGCATTAGCGTAGCCTCTTCTGTAGGCTGCCAACTATGTGTCTGTCTATCCCTGTTCTCTCCTCTCTGCACAGACCATACAAACGCTCCACACCGCGTGGCCGCGGCCACACTAATCTGGTGGTCCCAGCGCGCACGACCCACGTGGAGTTCCAGGTCTCCGGTAGCCTCTGGAACTGCCGATCTGCGGTCAACAAGGCAGAGTTCATCTCAGCCTATGCCTCCCTCCAGTCCCTCGACTTCTTGGCACTGACGGAAACATGGATCACCACAGACAACACTGCTACTCCTACTGCTCTCTCTTCGTCCGCCCACGTGTTCTCGCACACCCCGAGAGCTTCTGGTCAGCGGGGTGGTGGCACCGGGATCCTCATCTCTCCCAAGTGGTCATTCTCTCTTTCTCCCCTTACCCATCTGTCTATCGCCTCCTTTGAATTCCATGCTGTCACAGTTACCAGCCCTTTCAAGCTTAACATCCTGATCATTTATCGCCCTCCAGGTTCCCTCGGAGAGTTCATCAATGAGCTTGATGCCTTGATAAGCTCCTTTCCTGAGGACGGCTCACCTCTCACAGTTCTGGGCGACTTTAACCTCCCCACGTCTACCTTTGACTCATTCCTCTCTGCCTCCTTTCCACTCCTCTCCTCTTTTGACCTCACCCTCTCACCTTCCCCCCCTACTCACAAGGCAGGCAATACGCTCGACCTCATCTTTACTAGATGCTGTTCTTCCACTAACCTCATTACAACTCCCCTCCAAGTCTCCGACCACTACCTTGTATCCTTTTCCCTCTCGCTCTCATTCAACACCTCCCACACTGCCCCTACTCGGATGGTATCGCTCCGTCCCAACCTTCGCTCTCTCCCCCCCGCTACTCTCTCCTCTTCCATCCTATCATCTCTTCCCTCTGCTCAAACCTTCTCCAACCTATCTCCTGATTCTGCCTCCTCAACCCTCCTCTCCTCCCTCTCTGCATCGTTTGACTCTCTATGTCCCCTATCCTCCAGGCCGGCTCGGTCCTCCCCTCCCGCTCCGTGGCTCGATGACTCATTGCGAGCTCACAGAACAGGGCTCCGGGCAGCCGAGCGGAAATGGAGGAAAACTCGCCTCCCTGCGGACCTGGCATCCTTTCACTCCCTCCTCTCTCTCTGCTGCTAAAGCCACTTTCTACCACGCTAAATTCCAAGCATCTGCCTCTAACCCTAGGAAGCTCTTTGCCACCTTCTCCTCCCTCCTGAATCCTCCCCCCCTCTCCTCCCTCTCTGCAGATGACTTCATCAACCATTTTGAAAAGAAGGTCGACGACATCCGATCCTCGTTTGCTAAGTCAAACGACACCGCTGGTTCTGCTCACACTGCCCTACCCTGTGCTCTGACCTCTTTCTCCCCTCTCTCTCCAGATGAAATCTTGCGTCTTGTGACGGCCGGCCGCCCAACAACCTGCCCGCTTGACCCTATCCCCTCCTCTCTTCTCCAGACCATTTCCGGAGACCTTCTCCCTTACCTCACCTCGCTCATCAACTCATCCCTGACCGCTGGCTACGTCCCTTCCGTCTTCAAGAGAGCGAGAGTTGCACCCCTTCTGAAAAAACCTACACTCGATCCCTCCGATGTCAACAATTACAGACCAGTATCCCTTCTTTCTTTTCTCTCCAAAACTCTTGAACGTGCCTTCCTTGGCCAGCTCTCCCGCTATCTCTCTCTGAATGACCTTCTTGATCCAAATCAGTCAGGTTTCAAGACTAGTCATTCAACTGAGACTGCTCTCCTCTGTATCACGGAGGCGCTCCGCACTGCTAAAGCTAACTCTCTCTCCTCTGCTCTCATCCTTCTAGATCTATCGGTTGCCTTCGATACTGTGAACCATCAGATCCTCCTCTCCACCCTCTCCGAGTTGGGCATCTCCAGCGCGGCCCACGCTTGGATTGCGTCCTACCTGACAGGTCGCTCCTACCAGGTGGCGTGGCGAGAATCTGTCTCCTCACCACGCGCTCTCACCACTGGTGTCCCCCAGGGCTCTGTTCTAGGCCCTCTCCTATTCTCGCTATACACCAAGTCACTTGGCTCTGTCATAACCTCACATGGTCTCTCCTATCATTGCTATGTAGACGACACACAATTAATCTTCTCCTTTCCCCCTTCTGATGACCAGGTGGCGAATCGCATCTCTGCATGTCTGGCAGACATATCAGTGTGGATGACGGATCACCACCTCAAGCTGAACCTCGGCAAGACGGAGCTGCTCTTCCTCCCGGGGAAGGACTGCCCGTTCCATGATCTCGCCATCACGGTTGACAACTCCATTGTGTCCTCCTCCCAGAGCGCTAAGAACCTTGGCGTGATCCTGGACAACACCCTGTCGTTCTCAACCAACATCAAGGCAGTGGCCCGTTCCTGTAGGTTCATGCTCTACAACATCCGCAGAGTACGACCCTGCCTCACACAGGAAGCGGCTCAGGTCCTAATCCAGGCACTTGTCATCTCCCGTCTGGATTACTGCAACTCGCTGTTGGCTGGGCTCCCTGCCTGTGCCATTAAACCCCTTCAACTCATCCAGAACGCCGCAGCCCGTCTGGTGTTCAACCTTCCCAAGTTCTCTCACGTCACCCGCTCCTCCGTTCTCTCCACTGGCTTCCAGTTGAAGCTCGCATCCGCTACAAGACCATGGTGCTTGCCTACGGAGCTGTGAGGGGAACGGCACCTCAGTACCTCCAGGCTCTGATCAGGCCCTACACCCAAACAAGGGCACTGCGTTCATCCACCTCTGGCCTGCTCGCCTCCCTACCACTGAGGAAGTACAGTTCCCGCTCAGCCCAGTCAAAACTGTTCGCTGCTCTGGCCCCCCAATGGTGGAACAAACTCCCTCACGACGCCAGGACAGCGGAGTCAATCACCACCTTCCGGAGACACCTGAAACCCCACCTCTTTAAGGAATACCTAGGATAGGATAAATAATCCCTCACACCCCCCCCTTTAAGATTTAGATGCACTATTGTAAAGTGACTGTTCCACTGGATGTCATAAGGTGAATGCACCAATTTGTAAGTCGCTCTGGATAAGAGCATCTGCTAAATGACTTAAATGTAATGTAAATGTAATGTCTCTTTGTTGTGTGTCAAGCATTGCGCTGTTAATGACTTCAAGCCTATCAACTCCCGAGATGAGGCTGGTGTAAGCGAAGTGAAATGGCTAGCTAGTTAGCGTGCGCTAATAGCTTTTCAAACGTCACTCGCTCTGAGCCTTCTAGTAGTTGTTCCCCTTGCTCTGCATGGGTAACGCTGCTTCTATGGTGGCTGTTGTCGTTGTGTTGCTGGTTCAAGCCCAGGGAGGAGCGAGGAGAGGGATGGAAGCTATACTGTTACGCTGGCAATACTAAAGTGCCTATAAGAACATCCAATAGTCAAAGGTTGATGAAATACAAATGGTAGAGAGGGAAATAGTCCTTTAATTCCTATAATAACTACAACCTAAAACTTCTTACCTGGGAATATTGAAGACCCCTGTTAAAAGGAACCATCAGCTTTCATATGTTCTGAGCAAGGAACTGAAACATTAGCTTTCTTACATAGCATATATTGCACTTTTACTTTCTTCTCCAAACATTTTTTGCATTATTTAAACCAAATTGAACATGTTTCATTATTTACTTGAGGCTAAGTTGATTTTATTGATGTATTATACGAAGTTAAAATAAGTGTTCATTCAGTATTGTTGTAATTGTCATTATTACAAATAAATAAATAAAATTCTGCCGATTAATCGGTATCAGCTTTTTTTTTTGGTCCTCCAATAAATCGGTATCGGTGTTGAAAAATCATAATCATTCGACCTCTAGTACGTACCCGAACCAGAAGCTATGGATTACAGGCAACATTCAAACTGAGCTAAAAGGGTAGAGCTGCCGATTTCAAGGAGCGGGACTCTAACCCGGACGTTTATAAGAAATTCTGAGATGCCCTCCGACGAACCATCAAACAGGCAAAGCGTCAATACAGGACTATGATCGAGTTGTACTACACCGGCTCTGACGCTCATTGGATGTGGCAGGCCTTGCAAAACTACTACGGACAACAAAGTGAAGCACAGCCGCGAGCTGCCCAGTGACACGAGCCTACCAGACGAGCTAAATAACTTCTATGCTCGCTTTGAGACAAGCAACACTGAAGCATGCATGAGAGCGTCAGCTGTTCCGGATGACTGTGTGTTCACGCTCTCCGTAGCCGATGTGCGTAAGACCTTTTAACAGGTCATCATTTACAAGGCCGCAGGGCCAGACGGATTACCAGGGCGTGTACTCCGAGCATGCGCTGACCAACTGGCAAGTGTCTTCAATGACATTTTCAACCTGTCCCTGAATGATTCTGTAATACCAACATGTCCCTGAATGATTCTGTAATACCAACATGTCTCAAGCACACGACCATAGTCCCTGTGCCCAAGAACACCAAAGTAACCTGCCTAAATGACTAACGACACGTAGCACTCACGTCTGTAGACATGAAGGGCTTTGAAAGGCTGGTCATGGCTCACATCAACATCATTATCCCAGAAACCCTAGACCCACTCCAATTTGCATACTGCCCCAATAGATCCACAGACGATGCAATCTCTATTGCATTCCACATTGCCATTTCTCACCTCGACAAAAGGAACACCTATGTGAGAATGCTATTCATTGACTACAGCTCAGCGTTAAACTCCATAGTGCCCAAAAAGCTCATCACTAAGCTAAGGACACTGGGACTAAACACCTCCCTCTGCAACCGGTTCCATCATGCGTGATCAGTTCCGTCATGTACTCCCAGTTCACCCATGACTGCATTGCCAAGCATGACTCCAACACCATCATTAAGTTTCCCGACGACACAACGGTGGTAGGCCTGATCACTGACAATGATGAGACAGCCTATAGGGAGGAGGTCAGAGACCTGGCAGTGTGGTGCCAGGATAATCTACCTATCCCTCAATGTGATCAAGACAAAAGGAGATGGTTGTGGACTACAGGAAAAGGAGGACCGAGCACGCCCCCATTCTCATCGATGGGGCTGTAGTGGAGCAGGTTGAGAGCTTGAAGTTCCTTGGCGTCTACATCTCCAATAAACTATAATGGTCCAAACACACCAAGACAGTCGTGGCGAGGGAACCACAACGCCTATCCCCCCTCAGAAGACTGAAAAGACTTGGCATAGGTTCTTAGATCCTGAAAATGTTCTACAGCTTCACCATCGAGAGAATCCTGATTGGTTGCAGCATCGCCTGGTATAGCAACTGCCCGGCCTCCAACTGCAAGGCACTACTGATGGTAGTGCATACTGCCCAGTACCTCATTGGGGCCAAGCTTCCTGCCAGCCAGGACCTCTATACCAGGCTGTGTCAGAGGGAGGCCCTAAAAATTGCAAAAGACTCCAGCCACCCTAGTACTAGACTGTTCTCTCTGCTGCCGCACGGCAAGCAGTACCAGAGTGCCAAGTCTAGGTCCAAAGGCTTCTTAACAGCTTCTACCCCCAAGCAATACGACTCCTGAACAGCTAATCAAATGGATACCCAGACTATTTTCATTGCCTGCTACTCTCTGTTTATTATCCATGCATAGTCACTTTACCTCTACCTACATGTACATATTACATGAATTACTTCAACTAACCTGTGTCCCCGCACATTGACTCTGTACCGGTAACCCCCTGTATATAGCCTCACTACTGTTATTTGTTTTTATTATTTTACACATCAATATATTTGAGTAAATACTTTAACACTTATTTTTTTTTACTGCAATGTTGGTTAAGGGCTTGTAAGTAAGCATTTCACTGTAAGGTTGTATTCACTGTATTTCACTGTACACCGGTTGTATTCGGCGCATGTGACAAATAAAATTTGATTTGATCCTACTCGTTCCCTAGTAGGCCCGCCAATTCTGCACTATGAGCCAAACAAACCTCGAGGCAGAATCACAGGTGGCTCGAGAAAGAGCCTTGTTGGCCTTGGATTTAGCCAGTCGGCGTGTCTGAGAGGATCAGTTGAAGCAAGGTCAGGTGCAGAATTGCTAATGAGGGATTCCTCACAAACCAGGACAAAAAAATAACATGATTTTAGGCATTTTCACAAAATGTCATTCATAGAATGGTTATTTGGAGAAAAGATTGTTGACATACTTATCGAAAATCATAACTGAGAAATGATTCATCAAAGTTGGCACATTTGTCATTTTGGCCTTATCCAGGCCACCTTTAAGAGTCCATCAGTAGGTGCTCCAAAGCAAAAATGTATGTAACATGAAGCTTGACTGCTGTTCTTTAATATGAGTAATATTTTCATTTCAATTAAAAAAACAATAGTACATACTACTCATGTTACAGAACAAGCAGTAAAGCTTCATATGACATACATTTTTGCTTTGGAGCACCTACTGATGAAAGCCTGGATAAGCCCAAAATGTCATGAATATGCCAACTTTGATGAGTTATTTCTCAATTATGCTTTTAGATATAGATCTCAAATATATGTCATTAAAACTTCCTCCAAAGGACCATTCTATAGATTACATTTGGTAGAATTCCCCCCACAAAAATCATGGTATGTTTTTGTACTGGTTTCGTGAAGAATCACTCTAATCTTGAACACATAATAATTAATTGTTATTTGGGAATGGGATGCAAGATGATTTATAGATCAGTGATTCTGTGCAGTCTGACAGCAAAAAACACACACAATGCCTGAGCATGGCTGCCCACATACCCCTGGACGAGGAAACCCCAGTAGTGTCAGAAGTGTGGCCCTGTGTCAGCAGCACACAAATTAGAGTGCAGCAGTGCTCTTTCCGTGTCATGCATGGCCTCACTCCAAGATTAACATGGCAGAGTGTCAAGAGACAGAGATACCTCACCACCACCAGCCACAAGGAGAGGTTTAAAGTGTATAGACAATATTATAAATTGGGCGGTTCAAGCACTGAATGCTGATTGGCTGACAGCCATGGTATAGACTGTATTTCACTGGTATGACAAAACATTTGTTTTTACTGCTCTAATTCTGTTGGTAACCAGTTTTTTATTAGCAAACAGGCACCTTGGGAGGATCTATTGTACATAAGAGCAACGTCAACTCACCAACATTATGACCAGGAATCGGACTTTCCCAAAGCAGATCCTCTGTTTGATCCACCACCCAGGACAATGGATCGGATCCCAGCCGGCGACCCAAAACAACAGCGCCGCAGAAGGGGCAGTCTGCTGGTCAGGCTCCATAGACTGGCACATCGCGCCACGCTCCCGAGTATACTACTCGCCAATGTCCAGTCTCTTGACAACAAGGTAGATGAAATCCGAGCAAGGGTAGCATCTCAGAGACACATCAGAGATTGTAATGTTCTTTGTTTCACGGAAACATGGCTCTCTCAGGATACGTTATCAGAGTCGGTACAACCACCTGGTTTCTTCACGCATCTTGTGGTAAGAAGAAGGGCGGGGGTGTATGCCTTATGATTAACGAGACGTGGTGTGATCAAAACAACATACAGGAACTCAAGTCCTTTTGTTCACCTGACCTAGAATTCCTTACAATCAAATGCTGACCGCATTATCTACCAAGAGAATTCTCTTAGATTATATTATACACAGTCGTGTATAACCCCCCCCCCCAAGCAGACACATCGACGGCCATGAAGGAACTTCAATGGACTCTATGTAAACTAGAAACCACATAACCTGAGGCTGCATTTCTTGCTCCCACGCAAGAACTCACCCCGTGGGGTCAAAATGATCACAAAAATCCCAGAACCACACGGGGGGACCTAGTGAATGACCTGCAGAGAGCTGGGACTAAAGTAACAAAGCCTACCATCAGTAACACACTACGCCGCCAGGGACTCAAATCCTGCAGTGCCAGACGTGTCCCCCTGCTTAAGCCAGTACATGTCCAGGCCCGTCTGAAGTTTGCTAGAGAGCATTTGGATGATCCAGAAGAAGATTGGGAGAATGTCATATGGTCAGATGAAACCAAAATATAACTTTTTGGTAAAAACTCAACTCGTCGTGTTTGGAGTACAAAGAATTCTGAGTTGCATCCAAAGAACACCATACCTACTGTGAAGCATGAGGGTGGAAACATCATCAACTCTCATTTTGTCTGTCATAGTTGAAGTGTACCTATGATGAAAATTTACATTTACATTTACATTTAAGTCATTTAGCAGACGCTCTTATCCAGAGCGACTTACAAATTGGTGCATTCACCTTATGACATCCAGTGGAACAGTCACTTTACAATAGTGCATCTAAATCTTAAAGGGGGGGGGGGTGAGAAGGATTACTTATCCTATCCTAGGTATTCCTTAAAGAGGTGGGGTTTCAGGTGTCTCCGGAAGGTGGTGATTGACTCCGCTGTCCTGGCGCCGTGAGGGAGTTTGTTCCACCATTGGGGGGGCCAGAGCAGCGAACAGTTTTGACTGGGCTGAGCGGGAACTGTACTTCCTCAGTGGTAGGGAGGCGAGCAGGCCAGAAGTGGATGAACGCAGTGCCCTTGTTTGGGTGTAGGGCCTGATCAGAGCCTGGAGGTACTGAGGTGCCGTTCCCCTCACAGCTCCGTAGGCAAGCACCAAGGTCTTGTAGCGGATGCAAGCTTCAACTGGAAGCCAGTGGAGAGAGCGGAGGAGCGGGGTGACGTGAGAGAACTTGGGAAGGTTGAACACCAGACGGGCTGCAGCGTTCTGGATGAGTTGTAGGGGTTTAATGGCACAGGCAGGGAGCCCAGCCAACAGCGAGTTGCAGTAATCCAGACGGGAGATGACAAGTGCCTGGATTAGGACTTGCGCCGCTTCCTGTGTGAGGCAGGGTCGTACTCTGCGGATGTTGTAGAGCATGAACCTACGGGAACGGGCCACCGCCTTGATGTTAGTTGAGAACGACAGGGTGTTGTCCAGGATCACGCCAAGGTTCTTAGCGCTCTGGGAGGAGGACACAATGGAGTTGTCAACCGTGATGGCGAGATCATGGAACGGGCAGTCCTTCCCCTGGAGGAAGAGCAGCTCCGTCTTGCCGAGGTTCAGCTTGAGGTGGTGATCCGTCATCCACACTGATATGTCTGCCAGACATGCAGAGATGCGATTCGCCACCTGGTCATCAGAAGGGGGAAAGGAGAAGATGAATTGTGTGTCGTCTGCATAGCAATGATAGGAGAGACCATGTGAGGTTATGACAGAGCCAAGTGACTTGGTGTATAGCGAGAATAGGAGAGGGCCTAGAACAGAGCCCTGGGGTACACCAGTGGTGAGAGCGCGTGGTGAGGAGACAGATTCTCGCCACGCCACCTGGTAGGAGCGACCTGTCAGGTAGGACGCAATCCAAGCGTGGGCCGCGCCGGAGATGCCCAACTCGGAGAGGGTGGAGAGGAGGATCTGATGGTTCACAGTATCGAAGGCAGCCGATAGGTCTAGAAGGATGAGAGCAGAGGAGAGAGAGTTAGCTTTAGCGGTGCGCCTCCGTGATACAGAGAAGAGCAGTCTCAGTTGAATGACTAGTCTTGAAACCTGACTGATTTGGATCAAGAAGGTCATTCTGAGAGAGATAGCGGGAGAGTTGGCCAAAGACGGCACGTTCAAGAGTTTTGGAGAGAAAAGAAAGAAGGGATACTGGTATGTAGTTGTTGACATCGGAGGGATCGAGTGTAGGTTTTTTCAGAAGGGGTGCAACTCTTGCTCTCTTGAAGACGGAAGGGCCTCTCATCTTTTGAAGTGGGAGAACTTGCACAATTGGTGGCTGACAATATTTTTTTTGCCCCACTGTATATACTGTACTCTATACCATCTACTGCATCTGGCCTATGCCGTTCGGCCATCGCACATCCATGTATTTTTATGTACATATTCTTATTAATTCCTTTACACTTGTGTGTGTAAAAGGTAGTTGTTGTGAAATTGTTAGATTACTTGTTAGATATTACTGCATGGTCGGAACTAGAAGCACAGGGATTTCGCTATACTCGCATTAACATCTACAAACCATGTGCATGTGGCAAATAAAATTTGATTTGGTTTATGGCCAACATACCATGGCTAAGGGCTGTATCCAGGCAGTATGCATTGCATCTTGCGTAAGAACTGCGCATAGTCGTGGTATATTGGCCATACACCACACTCCCTTAGGCCTTATTGCTTAATTAAACCATTCAAATGTAGAGCAGGAAAGGTATGCTATCTGAATGTTGATATAGAGATTAGGGAGGTGCCCTCTATTGCTTATGCAATAGCCTACGTACATGTGAATTATTAGCATATGGTGAAAGAGTTATCCTCCGCTTTAAATGAGGACGTCCAATCTGACAGATGCAATTCAATACCTCAATTGGACACTGCTTTGGTATGAAAATTATATGAAAAAACATTATTTCCCCCTCAGTGGAAGTACAAGCATCAGAATCCCATTGAAAAAGCCTTTGCTTAGAAGTGAAGTGCCTTTTGCTTAAACATTAAATAGATTCTTATATCCAATTCATACAGTCTTCATACTAGCGTATTGTAAACGTTGCATGTCGCGATGCATCTGAATATCAGCCAGCATTCTGAAGAATATTAAATAGTCTCATTTTATAATCTTTTGGCATTTTTAGTCCGGGTGGGGCGGGGAGCTTTATTCCACATGAAAGCAGACTGTACGTAAGCGTCAGAGTCCTCCTCTATAGCCTTGATAGAGCACATAATCATCCATCTTTTCTTTTCCTTTAACTAAACCCTTTCCAACCAATGGGGGTTGGGGGGTCTGCCACCATCTACCATTCCCACTCGGTACAGTGGGAAGACCCCATTGACATCCCATGACATGTTGGTGGATCTGAAACATGTAGGATGCTTTTGATTGGCAGGAGGCCTTGAATTGACAAGAGGACAAAATGGCAGTGATTTGACTGATACAGATGTGGCAGCTGTATTAGTTAGTGTTTTAATGACTTGATTGAGCCAACATCCATCGCGACTGATTACCTCTTATTAAAGGCATCAACTCACTCTTGCGCAGCTCAATAAAAAAGGTAAATACTTTAAAGTGATAGTTCAGAGATTTTATATAATAAGGCATGTTTCCTTATAGGCTTGGATATATATCTTACATCGGGGTATTTTGAAATAGCCACCCGGGATGGTTTTTCAATACAGTCAAAACTATTTCTTTGAAGTTTTTATATAAATATTTATAGTTGTAGCTACTTAAGTAAATACCTGCCGTCAACTTGTGCAATACGTTAGGAGATGAAGCAGATCGCGTTCTTCATTTCACATTATTTTATATTATGAAGCTTATCATAGTTCCCCAGAACAGTTGAGACAGTCAAGTGTTTGTTTGTAAATAGCACAACAGGAGAAAGGGGAGCAGTTGAGTCCAGCTGTGTATTGACGGGTTGCGTTTTATATTGAAAGTCGTGTTTCTTTGCTTCAATAGAGTGATCTGGGACGTGCCACTATAGATTTCCTTCACAGAAAATACATTAGTGCAACACATTCGGCTGAAAATAGCTTCATTTCCATCGGATGACAACAGAAGTGCAACACTATTTGGCTGGCAGCCACACAAGTAAATGAGCTTACAATGAAAAAGCACAATCTTCTTTGCAAAAATTATACATGGCTATCATATTTTGAATGTTCAGCCAGCTACAGTTACCCATAGTTGGCTAGCTAATTTATAGTTTGGTCATTTATTCCAATAAATTGTAGAATTCCTGAAAACCCATTTATGAAGGTAGTTACATTTTATAGGCTCCTCACTACGAGACCAAGACAATTTGAGCATCATTACCATTTTCCAACACTAAAATAAATGTCAACTATATATATTTTTTTTAGCAAGCTTGCGTCATAATCTTGTCTCACATGCCGAAAATGCAGCCCTGATGATTCAATTTTACACCGGAGTTTGACACGGGACTACAGCTTGCATTGAATGTGGGTCATATCAATCCCACAAGTGATCAAAGTTCTTCACTCACTTCCTCAACCAAAATTTCAGGCCGATGGGTCAACATTTGTGAATTGGACCACCAATTAAGATGCCGATCAAACTGCATCCGATTTTGACAGATTCCCCAGAGGTAAAGTGGCTATCGTGAGGACTGCAGCCATGGATCCCGCCCAACCCGATTTACTTACCTTGAAGGCAGTCTGGACGAGGAGACAGCAAGCCACTGCTTTCAAAGTAAGGAAACAAATATCTATATATGTAAAACCGCTGAACTATTCCTTTAGTTTAAGGGAATAACAGGGTTCATAAGTCTTAATAAAAAGACAACACTGTGTTGTTTCCTCTCAGCACTTACCCTTGATGAGTACACAATGAATGTCACCAAAACATGACCAGCATTTTAGCTCAGTGCTTTAGAAAGGCAAAATGTGGGTAATCAGGGTAATCAGCCGGAGAACATTAAACATCGGAGACGATAATGAAATCTACCTGACCATGAGGTGAATTCCTGCACTAGGCCTACTCTGCTGTCAGACCAAGGACAAACAGCAAAGGATAAAGACATATCATCAGTGCTGGGCTGAACCAAGCACCTCACCTCTGCCACCCTCTTAACTCTCCCCATCTTGAAGCCAAGGTCAGGGGAACTAATGATAAGTTAATAATAAGCTAAACAAACCTGGTGGTCACTTTGAGTACATTCAGCAAATGTTTACAGGTCTCTAAAATGTGTTGAATAATTGTCCAATACTGAGTCACCTGCTATGTTGATTTTATATAGTGTGCATTACATTGAATATGAAGACATAGTTTGAATGTTTGATTGACAGACATTAAGTGCTTCTCTGTTCTGATTGGTTTGGTTATTTTTACTGTATGTGACTGCAATGACAACACACACACAAAAAAAATCTTAATAGGGGAGAGGTAAAGTTGACATGTAATTACTGTACACTGCATTATCAGGATAGCGTCCTACGTGTACAGTTTATTTGCAGGCCAACGCTGAAATAGAGCTGTTGTAGAGAGGGGGGACATATATAGCTGCACTGTTGGAGAGTGAATTATCCAGGAGCAGGCAGGGCATAATCAGAGTCAATACTGAGAGCAGGGGAAAGGGATCCAGCAACTACAACCCCCACTCTACGCTGCCTCTCTCCTGTCCAAGCCGCTTTAAAGGTGTCCTTCAAGAGCTGCAGCCTCCAGAACAGCGGTGCCTCTGCTTCTCTCTCATAGGCTGCCTGTGTGTGTTGTGAAGGAAGAACACTGTCTAACACCCAATACACAAGCCTAATGAGGGTAGGCTACTTCCCTGGTCTCTGCCTACTTGAGACTTTTGCCAGCAAAATCATCCAGGCTAACTTTTATGATACATCATTGCCTATAATTGTTTCAAACATAGTACTGTGAAGCATTGGTGTCTGATCATGTCATTGGGTTTCATTAAGTCTACCCTGGGTTATGAAAATCAATACTGTGTGTGTGTGTGTTGTGCTGATGTCTAAAATGTGATTGGGTTACATTGCTTGTGATTACCTGCTTGGGTTTGATTATATTCTGTATTATTCTAGCCTATTTCATTACAATGTGTTGAGATACAAGTTATGTAGACTTCCAATTAGTAATGAAATTGTAGGGCTGCCAGCCTGGGTATTTGAGAAATGTGATGCAAAAAAAAACACTACAAAGCACAGAGGACAACTTCACCGAGTTGGCCAGACAATACGTTGTGTTAAAGTGCTTGGAATGTAAGTTAAATGTACAATAACTTTCAACAAAATGTTGTAAAAACGGTTTGAATGCAGTGTCAAGTTCACAGGATCAGGCTGCATTCAGTCTTCTGAATCCATGTTTATTCTGTTTATAAAAAAATAATACTTTTACAAAAGATCTCATCCATTGATGCCACTGGTTTTATTTACAGTATACATATTTAAATAAATATGCAACTTACGTTTTACTCCAATCCAACAAACCTCACGCAATTTTTATTGCAATTTTTTAACGTTTGAGTATGAGTATAGTGAAGGACGACAGTCTCCTGCCTACCTGTGTCCTCTCGAATTCGACGGAATTGGTGACGGCGGGTTGCTTCGTTGTTGTAACTGCTGCAAGTACCCCAGACTGATGCTCCTCGTCAAACATTCGTCCTCAGCCTCTTCGAGCTTCAGCTCCGGGATCAAATGTCCGTTGTTTGCCATTTGATAAGTTTAATGCGAAGGGCTAATGTACACAATACATGCGATGTTGCACTTCGTAACGTTGTTAAAATGGGGCAGCTACAAACACCGTTAGAGGTTGCACCCGTGTGAAATATTATGTTTTTGCTGTCCTCCCTGTATCGAGAGGTTGACGGATTCTCCGACAGAGTGATGTGACGGAGAAGAGCACACGTCGCAGGGGTGGAGTGGGGTAAGCGACGCAAATTAGTACCTCACAGGCACCTGCCCCGTTGCCCTCAAGAAATCAAGTTTGAGCCATGAGTATGCCTAGAAAACATAACGATACCCGTATGTTCTTCAATATAACTATTTTTACATTTGCACGCAAAACGTTCAAAATTACGTGTCTTTATTTTTGCCAATGCCTTCACACTAGTGGAGCACAGCATCAATTCAACGTCTTTCCACGTTGGTTCTAAACTTTCGTTGAAATTACGTGGAAACAACGTTGATTCAACCAGTGTTTGGCCAGTGGGTTCTCGAGGGTAACATGGGGCAAAACGGCCCCATTAATAAAAATGTGTAATTTCTGAAATAAAAAAAGCTACATTTGTATAAGGTATGTTTTTTTTATATATATTTTTTATTTCACCTTTATTTAACCAGGTAGGCTAGTTGAGAACAGGTTCTCATTTGCAACTGCGACCTGGCCAAGATAAAGCATAGCAGTGTGAACAGACAACACAGAGTTACACATGGAGTAAACAATTAACAAGTCAATAACACAGAAAAAAAGGGGAGTCTATATACAATGTGTGCAAAAGGCATGAGGAGGTGGGTGAATAATTACAATATTGCAGATTAACACTGGAGTAATAAATGATGAGATTATCATGAACAGGTAGAGATATTGGTGTGCAAAAGAGCAGAAAAGTAAATAAATAAAAACTGTGGGGATGAGGTAGGTGAAAATGGGTGTGCTATTTACCAATAGATTATGTACAGCTGCAGCGATCGGTTAGCTGCTCAGCTAGCTGATGTTTGAAGTTGGTGAGGGAGATAAAAGTCTCCAACTTCAGCGATTTTTGCAATTCGTTCCAGTCACAGGCAGCAGAGTACTGGAACGAAAGGCGGCCGAATGAGGTGTTGGCTTTAGGGATGATCAATGAGATACACCTGCTGCAGTGCGTGCTACAGATGGGTGTTGCCATCGTGACCAGTGAGCTGAGATAAGGCGGAGCTTTGCCTAGCATGGCCTTGTAGATGACCTGAAGCCAGTGGGTCTGGCGACGAATATGTAGCGAGGGCCAGCCGACTAGAGCATACAAGTCGCAGTGGTGGGTAGTATAAGGTGCTTTAGTGACAAAACGGATGGCACTGTGATAAACTGCATCCAGTTTGCTGAGTAGAGTGTTGGAAGCAATTTTGTAGATGACGTCGCCGAAGTCGAGGATCGGTAGGATAGTCAGTTTTACTAGGGTAAGCTTGGCAGCGTGAGTGAAGGAGGCTTTGTTGCGGAATAGAAAGCCGATTCTTGATTTGATTTTCGATTGGAGATGTTTGATATGGGTCTGGAAGGAGATGGTCATTAGGCAAGCAAACCAAAGGGATATGTGTTCGGGATAATCAGCAGCCTGCAGACCTAGAGGCCAGGGAGGGAGTATACATGACAACTCACCAGACATGTCACCCATTGAGCAGTTTGGGATGCTCTGGATCGACGTGTACGATAGTGTGTTCCAGTTGCCACCAATATCCAGCAACTTCGCACAGCCATTGAAGAGGAGTGGGACAACATTCCACAGGCCACAATCAACAGATGATCAACTCTATGTGAAGGATATGTGTCACACTGCATGAGGCAAATAGTGGTCACACCAGATACCTAGTGTTTTTTCTGATCCATGCCCCTACTTAAAAAAAGTATATATGTGACCAACAGTGCATATCTGTATTCCCAGTCATGTGGATCTCTGTGGCCCCGCTGCCCGGGTAGGCAGAGTGTAAAGCGGGTGAAAAGGGATTGTATTAGTTTTGGAACCAGCCAGGTGTCCTACTCTGGCCGATGGCAAAGTCGTCACAAAACAAAAGTGAAGTACAGTGGGTCCTCATTTAGTAGTTGTGTCATACAGAGGCACAGCATGCGGGATGCTGCAGTATGGTACAGTGGGTCCTCATTTAGTAGTAGTGTCATACAGAGGCACAGCATGCGGGATGCTGCAGTATGGTACAGTGGGTTCTCATTTAGTAGTAGTGTCATACAGAGGCACAGCATGCGGGATGCTGCAGTATGGTACAGTGGGTTCTCATTTAGTAGTAGTGTCATACACATACAGAGGCACAGCATGCGGGATGCTGCAGTATGGTACAGTGGGTCCTCATTTAGTAGTAGTGTCATACAGAGGCACAGCATGCGGGATGCTGCAGTATGGTACAGTGGGTCCTCATTTAGTAGTAGTGTCATACAGAGGCACAGCATGCGGGATGCTGCAGTATGGTACAGTGGGTTCTCATTTAGTAGTAGTGTCATACAGAGGCACAGCATGCGGGATGCTGCAGTATGGTACAGTGGGTCCTCATTTAGTAGTAGTGTCATACAGAGGCACAGCATGCGGGATGCTGCAGTATGGTACAGTGGGTCCTCATTTAGTAGTAGTGTCATACAGAGGCACAGCATGCGGGATGCTGCAGTATGGTACAGTGGGTCCTCATTTAGTAGTAGTGTCATACAGAGGCACAGCATGCGGGATGCTGCAGTATGGTACAGTGGGTCCTCATTTAGTAGTAGTGTCATACAGAGGCACAGCATGCGGGATGCTGCAGTATGGTACAGTGGGTCCTCATTTAGTAGTAGTGTCATACAGAGGCACAGCATGCGGGATGCTGCAGTATGGTACAGTGGGTTCTCATTTAGTAGTAGTGTCATACAGAGGCACAGCATGCGGGATGCTGCAGTATGGTACAGTGGGTCCTCATTTAGTAGTAGTGTCATACAGAGGCACAGCATGCGGGATGCTGCAGTATGGTACAGTGGGTCCTCATTTAGTAGTAGTGTCATACAGAGGCACAGCATGCGGGATGCTGCAGTATGGTACAGTGGGTTCTCATTTAGTAGTAGTGTCATACAGAGGCACAGCATGCGGGATGCTGCAGTATGGTACAGTGGGTTCTCATTTAGTAGTAGTGTCATACAGAGGCACAGCATGCGGGATGCTGCAGTATGGTACAGTGGGTTCTCATTTAGTAGTAGTGTCATACAGAGGCACAGCATGCGGGATGCTGCAGTATGGTACAGTGGGTCCTCATTTAGTAGTAGTGTCATACAGAGGCACAGCATGCGGGATGCTGCAGTATGGTACAGTGGCTCCTCATTTAGTAGTAGTGTCATACAGAGGCACAGCATGCTGGGATGGCTGTAGTAGTGTCATACAGTGCGGGATGCTGGGTACAGTGGGTCCTCATTTAGTAGTAGTGTCATACAGAGGCACAGCATGCGGGATGCTGCAGTATGGTACAGTGGGTTCTCATTTAGTAGTAGTGTCATACAGAGGCACAGCATGCGGGATGCTGCAGTATGGTACAGTGGGTCCTCATTTAGTAGTAGTGTCATACAGAGGCACAGCATGCGGGATGCTGCAGTATGGTACAGTGGGTCCTCATTTAGTAGTAGTGTCATACAGAGGCACAGCATGCGGGATGCTGCAGTATGGTACAGTGGGTTCTCATTTAGTAGTAGTGTCATACAGAGGCACAGCATGCGGGATGCTGCAGTATGGTACAGTGGGTTCTCATTTAGTAGTAGTGTCATACAGAGGCACAGCATGCGGGATGCTGCAGTATGGTACAGTGGGTCCTCATTTAGTAGTAGTGTCATACAGAGGCACAGCATGCGGGATGCTGCAGTATGGTACAGTGGGTCCTCATTTAGTAGTAGTGTCATACAGAGGCACAGCATGCGGGATGCTGCAGTATGGTACAGTGGGTCCTCATTTAGTAGTAGTGTCATACAGAGGCACAGCATGCGGGATGCTGCAGTATGGTACAGTGGGTTCTCATTTAGTAGTAGTGTCATACAGAGGCACAGCATGCGGGATGCTGCAGTATGGTACAGTGGGTCCTCATTTAGTAGTAGTGTCATACAGAGGCACAGCATGCGGGATGCTGCAGTATGGTACAGTAGGTCCTCATTTAGTAGTAGTGTCATACAGAGGCACAGCATGCGGGATGCTGCAGTATGGTACAGTGGGTCCTCATTTAGTAGTTCCAGACATACTGGTAACAATCAGCCAATAACCATTTGAGGAAAATATGCTCTCTATTTTATTATTTCATGTTCCATCATCTAAGTATTGTAAAATAAGTGGGACTGTGGTAGGACTGGGGAATATAAGCGTAAGTGTGATGAAGTACGGTGTGATGAAGTAGAAGTGTGTGGGTAACCCCCCCATATTACAACCTACACTGTATGTTTTGTGATAATTGCGTTGTTTGCTGTTAATTCGTATTCCTTGTCACCTTGATATATAAAAGCTGAGACAATAAGAAGACAGTGGAAGAATAAATTCAAACACACCTTTGTTTTAGCGCAAAACCAGATAGAAACCTCTGTCTGGTGAAGTCCATGGCGCAAATTGCATGTAACAAACAGTTACATTACCTATAGCATGGTTCAGCAAGTTTTTCTTCAATCTTTATTTAACTAGGCTAGTCAGTTAAGAACACATTCTTATTTACAATGTCGGCCTACTGGGGAACAGTTGGTTAACTGCCTTGTTCAGGGGCAGAACGCTCTAACCACTAGACTACCTGCCCCCCAATGTTTCCAACATTTTCGGACCACTAAACAACTACTGATTTAGAACCACAGTGTTACCGCAAGTTGCAAAGAAACAGGAGCTGCCACCACTATTCCAGGAACATTTCAACTTCAACATCATCAAATCACCTCTGCTTAGTCTAATACAGTGACAACTCTAAGATACCAAAAACAATTTAGTACAATCAACATAAGCTGAATATGATGTGGCTGTCCATGGTTCTGATTTCTGTTTGCGCTTGCGTGCGATGTTAACTTTTCCTTCAAAACACATTTGAGGATGTTAATTGTAAAATCATTCAAAACAATTGTTCTCTATAAATGGCTCTCATACCTCCTCTGGGAAATATCTCACCTGAATCACTTAATCAAGGGCTTAATGATTAGTTGCCAACTGGTATGCTAGCTCTGAAATAGATCAAATACATGAACAGCTGCGGGTCCTCAAGAAGAAGTCCAAAAGAAACTTGAGATCTACTGCTCAGATAAAAAAAAAAATAATGACTTAAAAAACATAAGCCTATGCAACATTAACCAATAAAAAAAGTTATGTAGCAATGAGGTTTGTGCAGTAGGCTTTTGGCCCAATACATTATCACATTTTATTGGCTATGTTTGAATTACCCTGCCATTTTGAAATTCTATTTCAAAATTGTAAGTATATGATCACACTGGTAATAGATCATTTGTTGTATTACTCGTGAGGCACAGCTGACTGAGCATAATAATTTGTGTTTTTTTATTTTACTAGACTGATGGCCTACATCTGATGGTCATCTGATGGTCAGATGGCTTTACTTGGCTCATCGTGCTCTAGCGACTCCTTATGGCGGGATGGGCGCCTGCAGGCTGACCCCGGTCGTCAGTTGAACAGTGTTTCCTCCGTCAGTTGAACAGTGTTGTCTCTGACTCATTGGTGCAACTGGCTTCTGGGTTAAGCGGGCGGGTGTTAGGAAGATTAGTTTGGCGGATCATGTTTTTGAGGACAAGATCGAAATTGGGGAGAAAATACAAAAAAAGACCCGATGCTAATAAAAACAACGCTTTGCTCTACTCATTCATTGCACTTTGCTGTACTCATTCATCAACTTGTAGACTTGTTTACGTGCTGCTGTGCATTTTGTTGCTAACCTTACTTTGCTACTTGACAACTTTACGGTTTTTACCTTTTAATTACCGTTTATATTTTTTGTTTTTCCCTCACTCAACTTTTTTTTCATTCAACTTTTTCACTCCGGACGCTTTATCTGGACGTGTTTCATCAGGACCTCCACCAGCCGAAGCTAAGTAGTAACATTAACATGGTGCCTTCTAATTGCAGTCGCTGTACTCATAATATACAGCAAGGATAGTTGTGCTGCAAGCCCAGCTTCAGTCGCAATCGTTAGGCAAGGGTAATTTCAGTGTGGGAAAGGATGAAACAGCGGCTGTGCCACCATTAAGTACAGATAGTAGTATATATCCCCTCGCACAGTCCCCGCAGCCGGACAACTTTCCCATGGCTTCTGGAGGGAAATGCTGTAGGAATGCTCAACCGGTGTCGCTCATTCATCCGAAGAAACTTTGAACTGGTTCTCCCCATTAAGCAGTGAGTCAGAGTCAGAGGCCGAGCCTTCTCTGGTCTCTACTCCTCCCGTTACGGGGTCTGAGACATGGAAGCCTCCCACCATTAGCTCTGATAAGTTGAAAACCCTAGTCATTGGCGACTCCATTACCCGCAGTATTAGACTTAAAATTAATCATCCAGCGATCATACACTGTTTACCAGAGGGCAGGGCTACTGTCGTTAAGGCTAATCTGAAGATGGTGCTGGCTAAAGCTAAAACTGGCAAGTGTATAGAGTATAGGGATATTGATATCCACGTTGATATCCACGTCGGCACCAACAATTGTTAGGATGAAACAGTCAGAGGTCACCAAGCGCAACATAGCTTCAGTGTGTAAATCAGCTACAAAGATGTGTCTGCATCGAGTAATTGTCTCTGGCCACCTCCCAGTTAGGGGGAGTGATGAGCTCTACAGCAGAGTCTCACAACTCAATCGCTGGTTGAAAACCGTTTTCTGCCCCTTCAAAGGACAGAATTTGTAGATAATTGGCGCTCTTTCTGGGACTTACCCATAAATAGGACCAAGCCTGACCTGCTGAGGAGTGATGGACTCCATCCTAGCTGGAGGGGTGCTCTCATCTTATCTACCAACATAGACAGGGCTCTAACTCTAGCTCCACAATGAAATAGGGTGCAGGCCAGGCAGCAGGCTGTTAGCCAGCCTGCCAGCATAGTGGAGTCTGCCACTAGCACAGTCAGTGTAGTCAGCTCAGCTATCCCCATTGAGACCGTGTCTGTGCCTCGACCTAGGTTGGGAAAAACTTAACAGCGGTGTTCGCCTTAGCAATCTCACTAGGATATAGACCTCCTCCATTCCTGTCATTATTGAAAGAGATCAAGATACCTCACATCTCAATTATAGTCAATGAACTAATCACTGATCATAATCTTGATGTGATTGGCCTGACTGAAACATGGCTTAAGCCTGATGAATTGACTGTGTTAAATGAGGCCTCACCTCCTGTCTACACTAGTGACGATATCCCCCGTGCATCCCGCAAAGGCGGAGGTGTTGCTAACATTTACGATAGCAAATTTAAATTTACAAAAATAAAAATGACGTTTTCATCTTTTGAGCTTCTAGTCATGAAATCTATGCAGCCTACTCAATCACTTTTTATAGCTACCGTTTACAGGCCTCCTGGGCCATATAAAGCGTTCCTCATTGAGTTCCCTGAATTCCTATCGGACCTTGTAGTCATAGCAGATAATATTCTAATCTTTGGTGACTTTAATATTTACATGGAAAAGTCCACAGACCCACTCCAAAAAGCTTTCGGAGCCATCATCGACTCGAGTGGGTTTGTCCAACATGTCTCCGGACCTACTCACTGCCACAGTCATACCCTGGACCTAGTTTTGTCCCGTGGAATAAATGTTGTGCATCTTAATGTTTTTCCTCATAATCCAGGATTATCGGACCACCATTTTATTACATTTGCAATCGCAACAAATAATCTGCTCAGACCCCAACCAAGGATCATCAAAGTAGTTCTATAAATTCTCAGACAACCCAAAGATTCCTATATAACCTTCCATCCGCCTACCCGAGAACGTCAGAGTACAAAAATCAGTTAACCATCTAACTGAGGAACTCAATTTAACCTTCCGCAATACCCTAGGTGCAGTCGCACCCCTAAAAACTAAAAACATTTGTTATAAGAAACTAGCTCCCTATTATACAGAAAATACCCAAGCTCTGAAGCAAGCTTTTAGAAAATTGGAACGGAAATGGCGCCACACCAAACTCGAAGTCTTCAGATTATCTTGGAAAGACAGTACCGTGCAGTATCGAAGAGCCCTCACTGCTGCCCGATCATCCTATTTTTCCAACTTAATTGAGGAAAATAAGAACAATCCAAAATGTATTTTTGATACTGTCGCAAAGCTAACTAAAAAGCAGCATTCCCCAAGAGAGGATGGCTTTCACTTCAGCAGTGATAAATTCATGAACTTCTTTGAGGAAAATATCATGATTATTAGAAAGCAAATTACGGACTCCTCTTTAAATCTGCATATTCCTCCAAAACTCAGTTGTCCTGAGTCTGCACAACTCTGCCAGGACCTAGGATCAAGGGAGACACTCAAGTATTTTAGTACCTATATCTCTTGACACAATGATGAAAGTAATCATGGCCTCTAAAACTTTGAGCTGCATACTGGACCCTATTCCAACTAAACTACTGAAAGAGCTGCTTCCTGTGCTTGGCTGTCCTATGTTGAACATAAATGTTTCTCTATCCACCGGATGTGTACCAAACTCACTAAAAGTGGCAGTAATAAAGCCTCTCTTCAAAAGCCAAACCCTGACCGAGAAAATATAAAAACCAATCGGCATATATCGAAACTCCCATTCCCCTAAAAAATGTTTGAAAAAGCTGTTGTGTAGCAATTCACTGCCTTCCTGAAGACAAACAATGTATACGAAATGCTTCAGTCTGGTTTTAGACACCATCATAGCTCTGAGACTGCACTTGTGAAGGTGGTAAAAAAACTTCAGACCGAGGCTCTGCATCTGTCCTCGTGCTCCTAGACCTTAGTGCTGCTTTTGATACCACCAATCACCACATTCTTTTGGAGAGATTGGAAACCCAAATTGGTCTACACGGACAAGTTCTGGCCTTTTGTCTTCTGACAAATCAACTGTAAATTTTGTGTTCCTCAAGGTTCCGTTTTAGGACCACTATTGTTTTCACTATATATTTTACCTCTTGAGGATGTCATCCGGAAACATAATGTTAACCTTCACTGCTATGCGGATGACACACAGCTGTACATTTCAATGAAACATGGTGATGCGCCAAAATTGCCCTCGCTAGAAGCATGTGTTTCAGACATAAGGAAGTGGATGGCTGCAAATGGACAAAACAGAGATGCTTGTTCTAGGTCCCAAGAAACAAAGAGACATTCTGTTGAATCTGACAATTAATCTTGATAGTTGTACAGTCGTCTCAAATAAAACTGTGAAGGACCTTGGCGTTACTCTGGACCCCGCTCTCTCTTTTGACCAACATATCAAGACTGTCTCAAGGACAGCTTTTTTCCATCTACGTAACATTGCAAAAATCAGAAACTTTCTGTGCAAAAATGATGCAGAAAAATGAATCCATGCTTTTGTCACTTCCAGGTTAAATTCCTGCAATGCTCTACTTTCCGGCTACCCGGATAAAGCACTAAATAAACTTCAGTTAGTGCTAAACACGGCTGCTAGAATCTTGACTAGAACCAAAAAAAAGTATCATATTACTCCAGTGCTAGCCTCTCTACACTGGCTTCATGTTAAGGCAAGGGCTGATTTCAAGTTTTTACTGCTAATCTACAAAGCATTACATGTGCTTGCTCCTACCTATCTTTACGATTTGGTCCTGCCTACAAAGACGCTACAGTCACAAGACGCAGGCCTTCTAACTGTCCCTAGAATTTCTAAGCAAACAGCTGGAGGCAGGGCTTTCTCCTATAGAGCTCCATTTTTAGGGAATGGTCTGCATACCCATGTGAGAGACACAGACGCGGTCTACACCTTTAACTCTTTACTTAAGACTCTTCTCTTCAGTAGGTCTATGATTGAGTGTAGTCTGGCCCAGGAGTATGTAGGTGAACAGAAAGGCACTGGAGCAACGAACTGCCCTTGCTGTCTGTGCCTGTTCGGTTCCCCTCTCTCCACTGGGATTCTCTGCCGCTAACCCTATTATGGAGGCTGAGTCACTGGCTTACTGGGGCTCTTCCGTGCCATCCCTAGGAGGGGTGCGTCACTTAAATGGGTTGAGTCACTGACGCGATCTTCCTTTCTGGGCTGGCGCCCCCCTTGGGTTGTGCCGTGGCGGAGATCTTTGTGGGCTATACTTGGCCTTGTCTCAGAACCATAGCCTGGTTCCTCTCTAGGTTTCTTCCTAGGTTCTGGCCATTCTAGGGAGTTTTTCCTAGCCACCGTGCATCTACACCTGCATTGCTTTCTGTTTGGGGTTTTAGGCTGGGTTTCTGTACAGCAGTTGTCGAGGGTGCAGCAAGTCAGCACCTCAGGAGTAAATGTCAGTTGGCTTTTCAAAGCCGATCATTAAGAGTATCTCTACCGCTCCTGCTGTCTCTAGAGAGTTGAAAACAGCAGGTCTGGGACAGGTAGCACGTCCTGTGAACAGGTCAGGATTCCATAGCCGCAGGCAGAACAGTTGAAACTGGAGCAGCAGCTCGGCCAGGTGGACTGGGGACAGCAAGGAGTCATCATGCCAGGTAGTCCTGAGGCATGATCCTAGGGCTCAGGTCCTCCGAGAGAGAGAAAGAGAGAAATAGAGAATTAGAGAGAGCATTCTTAAATTCACACAGGACACCAGATAAGACAGGAGAAGTACTCCAGATATAACAAACTGACCCTAGCCCCCCGACACATAAACTACTGCAGCATAAATAATGGAGGCTGAGACAGGAGGGGTCAGGAGACACTGTGGCCCCATCCGAACAATATCGCCCTAGTGTAATGTAATGACTAAATTTTACCACTAGAGTGCATCATTGCACCTCAAATGTTTAAATGAAACCCCTAGTTGACCAGTGTCAGTGCCTACAGTGTCAGAGCCAATGTTGGTGGAGGGGAATCTTAAGGAAAGTGGTTGGTTGTCGCATCAAATTTAACTCGATCAATTATTAATTTGAAGATCAGCTCTATTACTGTCCAGCAGTTTTCCTGATTGTAATGGTTATTTAAGATTTTACTTATAGACCCCCAAATCTGGAGGGACATTATACAGATGGACGTCGCTTGAGCCGCACTCAAGGGCACAACAGCACGCAGACCCCATCTGGTGTTTTCACACAGCAACCTTATGGCCAGCCGTCTACAATATGCCTTTCACCGCCCCACCAAATGTTGAGATGGAATAGTCTGTATTCTGATTAGATCTGTGGGTATGGTCTGGGTCTGAGAAATCCCAGGGGTCAAACTAGATAATGATCTGAGATATCACCGGGAATTTGTTTATTTTTTATTTTTTCATATTTATTTGTAAGGTTTATTGGTTTTTGGATAGTGGCAGGCTTGAATAGAAGGGACAGGTGAGAAGGCCAGTCAGGCCGGGATTCGATCCCACGCAGGCAGGGGGACCATACATGTACAGGAGTGAGGGGCCTTAAACACTAGACTAACTCCAGGCACTAGTATGTGTATTTCAATACTTTATGGGCCAGTTTCACAGACAGATTAAATAGCATGCACATTATAAAATCTCCATTGAAATAGCTAAATACAGTGCATTCGGAAAGTATTAAGACCCTTTAAGACTATTTCCACATTTGTTATGTTACAGACTTATTCTAAAATTGATCCAAGTGTTTACACACAATACCCCATACTGACAAAGACCCTTTACTCAGTACTTTGTAGAAGCACCTTTGGCAGCGATTACAGCCTCGACTTCTTGGGTATGATTCTTCAAGCTTGGCACACCTGTATTTGGGGAGTTTCTCCCATTCTTCTCTGCAGATCCTCTCAAACTCTGTCAGATTGGATGGGGAGGGTCGCAGCACAGCTATTTTCAGGTCTCCAGAGATGTTCCATTGGTTTCAAGTCTGGGCTCTGGCTGGGCCATTCAATGACATTCAGAGACTTGTGCCAAAGCCACTCCTGCGTTGTCTTGGCTGTGTGCTTAGGGTCATTGTCCTGTTGGAAGGTGAACCTTTGTTCCAGTCTGAGGTCCTAAGGGCTCTGAAGCAGGTTTTCATCAAGGATCTTTCTGTACTTTGCTCCGTTCATCTTTCCCTCGATCCTAGTCTCCCAGTCCATGTCGCTGAAAAACATCCCCACAGCATGATGCTGCCACCACCATGCATCACCGTAGCGATGGTGCCAGGTTTCTTTCAGATGTGATGCTTGGCATTCAGGCCAAAGAGTTCAATCTTGGTTTCATCAGACCAGAGAATCTTATTTCTCATGGTCTGAGAGTCTTTAGGTGCCTTTTGACAAACTCCAAGTGGGCTGTCATTTGCCTTTTACTGAGGAGTGCCATCCGTCTGGCCACTCTACCATAAAGGCCTGATTGGTGGAGTGCTGCAGAGATGGTTGTCCTTTTGGAAGTTTATCCCATCTCCACAGAGGAACTCTGGAGCTCTGTCAGAGTGACCATCGGGTTCTGGGTCACCTCCCTGACCAAGGCTCAATCTTCATCAATTGCTCAGTTTGGCTGGGAGGCCAGCTCTAGGAAGAGTCTTGGTGGTTATAAACTTCATCCATTTAAGAATGATGGGGGCCAATGTGTTCTTGGGGACCTTCAATACTGCAGAAATAGTTTGTTACCCTTCCTGACCAAGGCTCTTCTTCATCAATTGCTCAGTTTGGCTGGGAGGCCAGCTCTAGGAAGAGTCTTGGTGGTTATAAACTTCTTCCATTTTAGAATGATGGAGGCCACTGTGTTCTTGGGGACCTTCAATACTGCAGAAATAGTTTTTTACCCTTCCCCAGATCTGTGCCTCGATACAATCATGTCTCTGAGCTTTACAGAGATTCATTGGACCTCATGGCTTGGTTTTAACTCTGACATGCACTGTCAACTGTGGAACCTTTATATAGACAGGTGGGTGCCTTTCCAAATGTCCAATCAATTGAATTTACCACAGGTGGACTCCGAGTTGTAGAAACATCTCAAGACGTATGGAAACCGGATGCACCTGAGCTCAATGTCGAGTCTCATAGCAAAGGGTCTGAATACTTATGTAAATAAGGTATCTGTTTTTATTTTTTATAAATTTATATAAAATCTGTTTTCGCTTTGCCATTATGGCGTGTTGTGTTTAGATTGATGAGGGAAAAATATTTTAATCCATTTTAGAATAAGGCTGTAACGTAACAAACTGTGGAAAAAGTCAATAGGTCTGAATACTTCCGAATGCACTTTGTGTCCAGGAAACCGTCCTTACACATGCCGGCGTGTCTGAAGTAGAGAACAATCATACCAAGTGGCTATTCATCAAATGCTTTATTACAAACCAAAACAGTAATTATTCAGATATTGTACAAATATACATTTTTCACTCGAGAAGGAGGTATGTACATTTCCTTTTTGGTTTACAACAACTCAAAGTAACTGCATGACATTGTCAATCAAATAAAATAGAGTGAGAGAGAACATTCCCCCTCTAACGCTGTTGGTGAAAAGGGCTTAACGCAAGCGGGACACAGAGAGCACAGTTTAAGAAAGTGCAAAGTACTTATGACTGAATTCTTAACCCAAAGGAGTAAACTCAAAATGAACATAACTTTCCTTTTTTACAGTCATAGCATTTGTTTTAACTGTAACATTTTTTTGTACAAGATGATCATTTATATATTTATATAAGCATTGAGGCAAAAATACAGTTTTGTTCTTTCTCTAGTTAAGTATCTGTGACATGCATATCCATCATTTTTCAGCTTTGGGGGGATTCTTTCGCTCTTGAACATTACACTGTATGCATGATATCAAAGGTCCCATCACTCAAACCATAGTGGAGGTATTTAGTAGACAGACTAATAAATGACATCAAGATGCAAGTTTTGTACTAGTTAACCTATGATAATGGCCTTTTGGAGTCGATACATGGTGTAAGGGCAACGTAACGCCTGTGGTTCACGTTGTTCCTCTCCCCAGCATGGTTTGAAGCATTCCCATTCCTCCTGTCTGCCAAGCAAGACATTCAAACGAAAAAGGGTGGAAACCCTAATGATTCAGGACACAGAGCCCTCTGCCAGGGGAATTCACAGAGCCACTCAGATAACAGAAAAATCAATACCGGTGCGTATCCTACCCCATCAAACGGCCGTAAGAGCCACATTCAATCATCGGCCTCCCTGTATTGGCTTTTAAAGGTATAATGGGAAATTCAAAGGGGATTGTGGTGGGTAATCAGGAGCCCTCCCTCAGGTGTCGTCCTCTCATCTCGCCACTCATCCGTCTCCTGGTTTAAAGGTGCTTTTCAACCAGCAGTGAGCAAGCTGGAAGTACGAGTCACAGAGACAAGATTGCTATTTTCTTTTCACTCTTTGAACTGCCCACGATCATGAAATAATCTCATCAAAAATAGGCAGATTTTACAAAATACAATTATTGATACAAACTAATCTGGGTGATTTCAACCAGGCATGAACGAAAAGCCAGGTAAATTTTGAACCTTTTTCCAAGAAGTATAGACTCTCGAGTCACCCGTCCTCGTTTGAACCATTTCGGAGGCCAGAGTACGAGTGTGCTCTTATGCTCTGCACCGCTGGACGAGAAGAGCCCTCCCTCCTGGGTGATTTAAGATGAGTTTGCTGGGCTCTCCTGGAGGGCGCCACAGCATCAGTCACTCCAAATAGTTCCTGACATCTCATCCATTGCATTGCGATTGAGCCAGAATAACAGGGGTATCTCTTTGGAGGAAGCAGTCAAAACACTGAAGGACCAATGTGCTGCTGCGTAGAGGCAGAGAAGACTATCGCTAGGCAGAAGTCACGCATTTGGATCAGATGAAAGCTCAGGCAAAAGTTGACATTTAAATCAGAGAATGGTAGGGCATAATTCAACACTTTCAGCCAGGATATTTTACTGAGGTTGAGTGTAGTTTCAATTCTGTTTGGCCACCATGAAGAGACTTCACTCAAAGCTATTGTCCTTTTCATTCTGCTTGAAATGGAATCAATCTCAGGTGTACTGTAGAGTTAACCATTTAAAACTGTAAATCGGTGTTTAATTGTTTTGTGAATAATACTTTTTTGTGGTGTATTCAATTAAAATGTGTATGTTAACCCAAGGCCCTCTTTAGGATTATCATTACTGTTCTTCTATAATCACAACATGGTGCTGAGCCAACGCATGTTATATCATAATATGATGTGTATGGCCCTTTGCTCGTTTTCTCATTATACAGAATATATTTTGTATTTTTTCAGACACAGTTCAACTGCAGGGGATTAAATGTATTGCTGCAAATCTCTGCTCATTAAAAACAAGGATTCATCCAATGATTTTGGGCTGGAATCAATCTATATCGCGGAAGTATTTGAAATGTAAAGGATCATTTTCTATTCAGCCGACTGTGAATGCGGTCTCCGCCTTTCAATTTAAATGGAGCTATAACGCGGTTCTTGCACGTTAGTTGGTGAATCAAATTGAATCCAGCCCTTTATATACTGCACGGCAAGGAACACATTCATATGTTAGTTCATTCATTTTGGATTAATGGAAATGTCATTAACACAACACAAATTAAAACAGAAATGTCATTAACACAACACAAATTAAAACAGAAATGTCATTAACACAACACAAATTAAAACAGAAATGTCATTAACACAACACAAATTAAAACAGAAATGTCATTAAGACAACACAAATTAAAACAGAAATGTCATTAAGACAACACAAATTAAAACAGAAATGTCATTAACACAACACAAATTAAAACAGAAATGTCATTAACACAACACAAATTAAAACAGAAATGTCATTAACACAACACAAATTAAAACAGAAATGTCATTAACACAACACAAATTAAAACAGAAATGTCATTAACACAACACAAATTAAAACAGAAATGTCATTAACACAGCACAAATTAAAACAGAAATGTCATTAACACAACACAAATTAAAACAGAAATGTCATTAACCATCTTCAACAAACATCAACTGTGGCACTTTATCGATAGGGCTTAAGTTCACCCCTTTAATAACAATCTTTAAACATTCTGAAGGAATCTGAAATAAATGAAATAGAAAAAAGGAAACAGAATATTAGACAATACATATTAAGCAATACATATTTCAGCCATTAATAATCCCCATAGTCACATATTCCTATGGCCTTAATTGACGCTGTCCATAAACATGGGAAGATAACGTTACATAAGTCCAGACATGTTGAGTGTATAGTGCTGGACGCACAGGAAAGATGGGAAATCAATACTGATATCTTTCGTGTTGCTGCGAGTGACCCATGTGCAGGTGTATAGGATGACAGGTGATGTGTCTAGGTGGAGTCTCTTACTTAAGCTATATCATCTTTGTACAATCACAGGCAAACATCCCTCTTGTATCAGCATCAAACTTTCCTCCACTCTCATTGGTGTGTCAATCGATCGGTGCACCCCCTTCCTTACAAAACCAATCACCATGCCTGCTGGGTATCCTGGAGGAGATTACATGGAGGTATGTGATGCCGGCAAAGAAGCCTGGGAGATATTGATTGGCTAGGTGTTGGTCGGTGTGGTAGGTGTGGTTTACTTTTCCTGTCTTTTTGTTTTTTTTCTCTCTTTGTCTTGTCTGCCGTCTGGTTTGTCCTGGTTGGTAGCAGGTATCAGGTGTCGTAAGACAGCCAGACACCCTTGCCTGATCTCTGCTGAGCTATGCAGCCTGTGTATCTCCTTTGTTTGCTCTTTTCCAGTCCTGTTTGCTCTCACTCCCTCCTTCCCTTTGTCCATAGCCCATTCTGCTTTCATGGCTCTGTCGGTTTGGTTTAAAAATACCTCAACTCTACACAGGGTCCTCCTTGACCTCGTCGGAGTATGATACACATCACTGACCTCGTCAGAGTATGATACACATCACTGACCTCGTCAGAGTATGATACACATCACTGACCTCGTCAGAGTATGATACACATCACTGACCTCGTCAGAGTCTGATACACATCACTGACCTCGTCAGAGTATGATACACATCACTGACCTCGTCAGAGTATGATACACATCACTGATCTCGTCAGCAAAAACACAATGAATGTTCTGTTGTGATGGGATATCATGCGAACAAAAGATTTCGCTCTGTATTGTTTGTACAGGAGACAAATCCTCTTACGAAAGTCTTCCCTTCGTAGAATGCATTCAATTATACTTTTAGTTGATGATATGGCTGGTTTTCACAGGGTTTCTGGGGGCAGGCTGGGTGTTGCTATCAGCTGTGTACTGGGGCTTCTTGTGTCTGTCTGCGTCTACTCCCTCCACTTCTCCCTCCCTCCCTCCTACACAGTCTGAAAGGCCTGGGTCTGGGCAGGGATCATGACCGGCGTTGCTCCCATGCGGGCCAGGTTCCCGGGGCTTAGCTTTGGGGGAGGGCTGAGCTTGGCCGGGGCTGTGCGGGGCTCAGGGGTCTTGGGGACCACCTGTGTGTAGGCAGGGGGCTGTTGGGGGAAGCTGGGGGGCTGGCCGTTCTCCTTGAGGGCGGCGACGTCAGGAACCCGGGCGCGGGGCCCCCGGGGGGCAGTGGTGTGGACCATGGACTGGGTGGAGGAGGTGCCCGAGCGGGAGCTTCCAGAACGGGACGAGGAGAGAGAGTTGGGCTTCACCAGTTTGGCTTTGGGAGCCTCCGCATCCTCCCTGAGACAGAAACAAAGACATGTGGCTCAGGACATCGAAGGATGTCACTTAATGAAACAAGATAATATTAATGAAATGACAACCTTCTGCATAATGCACAGTGAGTGCATTACAAGCACATCTATAATGGTTTAAATGCATGCATAACACATTATAATGCACAATGCGTACACTACCGGTCAAACGTTTTAGAACAACTACTCTTTGGTTTTTCTTTATTTTTACTATTTTGTACATTGTAGAATAATAGTGAGGACATCAAAACTATGAAATAACACATATGGAATGTAGTAACCAAACAAGTGTTATTCTTCAAATAACCACCCTATGCCTTGATGACAGCGTTGCACACTCTTGGCATTCTCTCAACCAGCTTCATGTGGTAGTCACCCGGAATGCATTTCAATTAACAGGTGTACCTTAATTGGTGGAATGTATTTCCTTCTTAATGCATTTCAGACAATCAGTTGTGTTGTGACAAGGTAGGGGGGTATACAGAAGATAGCCCTATTTGGTAAAAGACCAAGTCTATATTATGGCAAGAACAGCTCAAATAAGCAAAGAGAAATGACAGTCCATCATTACTTTAAGACATGAAATTCAGTCAACCATCAAGCAATATGATGAAACTGTCTCTCATGAGGACTGCCAGAGGAATGAAAGACCCAGAGTTACCTCTGCTGCCGAAGATAAGTTCATTAGAGTTACTAGCCTCAGAAATTGCAGCCCAAATAAATGCTTCAGAGTTCAAGTAACAGACACATCTCAACATCAACTGTTCAGAGGAGACTGTGTGAATCAGGCCTTCATGGTCGAATTGCTGCAAAGAAACCACCAGAGGTGTGGACTCGAGTCACATGACTTGGACTCGAGTCAGACTCAAGACACAAATATGATGACTTACAGCTCGACTTTGACTTTAACAACAATGACTCGTGACTTGACTTGGACTTGAGCCTTATGCCTCGACCTGACTTGATACCGTCCCCAAGCCCAAATATTTTAAAAAGTTTGCAGCGCATCAGCTCTTCATTTAACGGATTACAGTTTGAATCAAATAGCAGCCAATCAAATTGAGCCAGCTGAAAAAAAGTTGTACGTGGCAGTGCAGAGGAATGTCAGCGGGTGAATTCAGATGGAGCCCTTGGAAAGATGATACCCCAAATTATTATTTTCGGATATAAAGACGATGCTGTATCAAAAAAAAACACATTGCAACTTGCAAAAAATGCAGGAAGAAAATTACAGCTGGAGGCGTAACAATTTCCAACTTGGTTCGACATTTGAAGCTACACAAATAACGGTAAGTTGTGGCTAATATAGCCGACAGCTATATATTTTATTACATTACTGGTGTAGACTAACGTAACATTAAATCAATGAGCCTCCACACAGTCAGTCAGTGCGGGAACATGATCATTGCACCCAAGATTGAGCTACAAATGGCTAGGCAGTTGGTAGCCTAACTCCTGCCTGATGTTACTGCTGTTCCTAAAACCATTGACATACGTTAGCCTACTGTAACCACACAGAGAGAGAGAGAGTGTGTGTGTGTGTTAAGGTTGGGCGATTGTGTACAAGCCTATATCGCCCGATTGCGCCCCATAGCTATCCTCGATAGTCGATTACTATTGGGGGAGAGCGTCTGCTAAATGACTTAAATGTAAATGTAAATGTAAATGTGTGTCTTTCTCATGGCTATCCATGTATTTCCATGGAAATATAACGTTTATTTGAAAAGTAATAAATATATAGATATTTTTAAAAGCATTCATGATTTGCGTAGCTGTAATGTACTATTATTCTTGTTAAAAATATGAAATGGTATTACATTTGGTGAAGAGCACATTATGACTTGTTTAGGACTCGAAACTCAAAGTTTTGACTTGATACTTGACGCTCTTGACTTGAGACTTGACTCGTACTTGCCTGTCTTGACTTGACTTGGGACTTGAGTGCGAAGACTTGAGGCTTACTTATGACTAGTAAAACAATGACTTTGTCCCACCTCTGGAAACCACTACTAAAAGACACCAATAATAAGAAGAGACTTGCTTAGGCCAAGAAACACGAGCAATGGACATTAGACCGGTGGAAATGTGTCCTTTGGTCTGATGAGTCCAAATTGGATATTTTTGGTTCCAACTGCCATGTCTTTATGAGACACGATGTGGGTGAACGGATGATCTCTGCATGTATATTTCCCACCGTAAAGTATTGAGGAGGAGGTGTTATGGTGTGGTGTGGGTGCTTTGCTGGTGACACTATCTGTGATTTATTTAGAATTCATGGCACACGTAACCAGCATGGTTACCACAGCATTCTGCAGCGATCCCATCTGGTTTGTGCTTAGTGGGACTATCATTTGTTTTTCAACAGGACAATGACCCAACACACCTCCAGGCTGTGTAAGGGCTATCTTACCAATAAGGAGAGTGATGGAGTGCTGCATCAGATGACCTGGCCTCCACAATCACCCGATCTCAACCAAATTGAGATGGTTTGGGATGAGTCGGACCACAGAGTGAAGGAAAAGCAGCCAACAAGTGCTCAGCATATGTAGGAACTCCTTAAAGACTTTTGGAAAAGCATTCCCGGTGAAGCCATTTCCGGTCACAACTTGCAGACTTGTTTACATGTTGCTGTGCGTTTTGTTGCCAACCTTACTTTGCTACCTGACAACTTTACGGTTTTTACTTTTTAATTACCGTTTATATTTTTGGTTTTTCCCTCAAAAAATGTTGTTTTTCATTCAACTTTTTCACTCCGGAGGCTTTATCTGGACATGGTTCGTCAGGACCTCCAACAGCCGAAGCTAAGTAGTAACATTAACATGATGCCTTCTAATTGCAGTCGCTGTACTCATAATATACAGGAGAACAATCGCCTTACGACAAGGATAGCTGTGCTACAAGCCCAGCTTCAGACGCAATCATTAGGCAAGGGTAATTTCAGTGTAGGAAAGGATGAAACAGCGTCTGTGCCACCAGTAAGTACAGATAGTAACGTTAGTATAAATCCCCTCGCACGGTCCCCGCAGCCAGACAACTTTCTCACAGTTTCTGGAGGGAAATGCTGTAGGAATGCTCAACCGGTGTCGCTCATTCAGCCGACAGAAACTTTCAACCGGTTTTCCCCATTAAGCAACGAGTCAGAGTCAAGGGCCGAGCCTTATCTTGTCTCTACTACTCCCATTACGGGGTCTGAGACGCCGAAGCTTCCTACCATTAGCTCTGACAAATTGAAAACTCTAGTCATTGGCGACTCCATTACCCGCAGTATTAGACTTAAAACGAATCATTCAGCGATTATACACTGTTTACCAGGGGGCAGGGCTACCAACGTTAAGGCTAATCTGAAGATGGTGCTGGCTAAAGCTAAAACTGGCGAGTGTATAGAGTATAGGGATATTGTTATCCACGTCGGCACCAACGATGTTAGGATGAAACAGTCAGAGATCACCCAGCGCAACATAGCTTCAGCATGTAAATCAGCTAGAAAGATGTGTCGGCATCAAGTATTTGTCTATGGCCCCCTCCCAGTTAGGGGGAGTGATGAGCTCTACAGCAGAGTCTCACAACTCAATCGCTGGTTGAAAACTGTTTTCTGCCCCTCCCAAAAGATAGAATTTGTAGATAATTGGCCCTCTTTCTGGGACTCACCCACAAACAGGTCCAAGCCTGACCTGCTGAGGAGTGATGGACTCCATCCTAGCTGGAGGGGTGCTCTCATCTTATCTACCAACATAGACAGGGCTCTAACTCCTCTAGCTCCACAATGAAATAGGGTGCAGGCCAGGCAGCAGGCTGTTAGCCAGCCTGCCAGCATAGTGGAGTCTGCCACTAGCACAGTCAGTGTCGTCAGCTCAGCTATCCCCATTGAGACCGTGTCTGTGCCTCGACCTAGGTTAGGCAAAACTAAACATGGCGGTGTTCGCCTTAGCAATCTCACTAGGATATAGACCTCCTCCATTCCTGTCATTATTGAAAGAGATCATGATACCTCACATCTCAAAATACGGCTACTTAATGTTAGATCCCTTACTTCAAAGGCAATTATAGTCAATGGACTAATCACTGATCATAATCTTGACGTGATTGGCCTGACTGAAACATGGCTTAAGCCTGATGAATTTACTGTGTTAAATGAGGCCTCACCTCCTGGCTACATTAGTGATGATATCCCCCGTGCATCCCGCAAAGGCGGAGGTGTTGCTAACATTTACGATAGCAAATTTCAATTTACAAAAATAAAATTACGTTTTCATCTTTTGAGCTTCTAGTCATGAAATCTATGCAGTCTACTCAATCACTTTTTATAGCTACTGTTTACAGGCCTCCTGGGCCATATACAGCATTCCTCATTGAGTTCCCTGAATTCCTATCGGACCTTGTAGTCATAGCAGATAATATTCTAATCTTTGGTGACTTTAATATTCACATGGAAAAGTCCACAGATCCACTCCAAAAGGCTTTCGGAGCCATCATCGACTCAGTGGGTTTTGTCCAACATGTCTCTGGACCTACTCACTGTCACAGTCATACTCTGGACCTAGTTTTGTCCCATGGAATAAATGTTGTGGGTCTTAATGTTTTTCCTCATAATCCTGGACTATCGGACCACCATTTTATTACGTTTGCAACTGCAACAAATAATCTGCTCAGACCCCAACCAAGGAACATCAAAAGTCGTGCTATAAATTCACAGACAACACAAAGATTGTGGTCCTTCTGTAGCTCAGTTGGTAGAGCATGGCGCTTGTAACGCCAGGGTAGTGGGTTCGATCCCCGGGACCACCCATACGTAGAATGTATGCACACATGACTGTAAGTCTCTTTGGATAAAAGCATCTGCTAAATGGCATATATTATTATTATTATTATATATTCATTGATGTCCTTCCAGACTCCCTCTGTCTACCCAAGGACGCCAGAGGGAAAAAATCAGTTAACCACCTAACTGAGGAACTCAATTTAACCTTGTGCAATACCCTAGATGCAGTTGCACCCCTAAAAACTAAAAACATTTCTCATACGAAACTAGCTCCCTATTATACAGAAAATACCCAAGCTCTGAAGCAAATTTCCAGAATATTGTAACGGAAATGGCGCCACACCAAACTGGAAGTCTTCCGACTAGCTTGGAAAGACAGTACCGTGCAGTATCGAAGAGCCCTTACTGCTGCTCGATCATCCTATATTTATTATTATTCTTTTCAACTTTTTGATACTGTCGCAAAGCAAAATAAAAAGCAGCATTCCCCAAGAGACGATGGCTTTCACTTCAGCAGTAATAAATTCATGAACTTCTTTGAGGAAAAGATCATGATCATTAGAAAGCAAATTACGGACTCCTCTTTAAATCTGCGTATTCTTTCAAAGCTCAGTTGTCCTGAGTCTGCAAAACTCTGCCAGGACCTAGGATCAAGAGAGACGCTCAAGTGTTTTAGTACTATATCTCTTGAGACAATGATGAAAATAATCATGGCCTCTAAACCTTCAAGCTGCATACTGGACCCTATTCCAACTAAACTACTGAAAGAGCTTCTTCCTGTGCTTGGCTGTCCTATGTTGAACATAAATGTTTCTCTATCCACCGGATGTGTACCAAACTCACTAAAAGTGGCAGTAATAAAGCCTCTCTTGAAAAAGCCAAACCTTGACCCAGAAAATATAAAAAACTATCGGCCTCTATCGAATCTTCCATTCCTCTCAAAATGTTTTGAAAAGGCTGTTGCGCAGCAACTCACTGCCTTCCTGAAGACAAGCAATGTATATGAAATGCTTCAGTCTGGTTTTAGCCCCCATCATAGCTCTGAGACTGCACTTGTGAAGGTGGTAAATGACCTTTTAATGGCATCAGACCGAGGCTCTGCATCTGTCCTCGTGTTCCTAGACCTTAGTGCTGCTTTTGATACCATCAATCACCACATTCTTTTGGAGAGATTGGAAACCCAAATTGGTCTACACGGAGAAGTTCTGGCCTGGTTTAGATCTTATCTGTCGGAAAGATAGCAGTTTGTCTCTGTGAATGGTTTGTCCTCTGACAAATCAACTGTATATTTCGGTGTTCCACAAGGTTCCGTTTTAGGACCACTATTGTTTTCACTATATATTTTACCTCTTGGGGATGTCATTCGAAAACATAATGTTAACTTTCACTGCTATGCGGATGACACACAGCTGTACATTTCAATGAAACATGGTGAAGCCCCAAAATTGCCCTCGCTAGAAGCCTGTGTTTCAGACATAAGGAAGTGGATGGCTGCAAACTTTCTACTTTTAAACTCAGACACAACAGAGATGCTTGTTCTATTCCCAAGAAACAAAGATATCTTCTGTTGAATCTGACAATTAATCTTAATGGTTGTACAGTCGTCTCAAATAAAACTGTGAAGGACCTCGGCGTTACTCTGGACTCTGATCTCTCTTTTGAAGAACATATCACGACTGTTTCAAGGACATCTTTTTTCCATCTACGTAACATTGCAAAAATCAGAAACTTTCTGTCCAAAAATGATGCAGAAAAATTAATCCATGCTTTTTGTCACTTCCAGGTTAGACTACTGCAATGCTCTACTTTCCGGCTACCCGGATAAAGCACTAAATAAACTTCAGTTAGTGCTAAATAGAATCCTGACTAGAACCAATTTAAATCATATTACTCCAGTGCTTGCCTCCCTACACTGGCTTCCTGTTAAGGCAAGGGCTGATTTCAAGGTTTTACTGCTAACCTTCAAAGCATTACATGGGCTTGCTCCTACCTATCTCTCTGATTTGGTCCTGCCGTACATACCTACACGTACGCTACAGTCACAAGACGCAGGCCTCCTAATTGTCCCTAGAATTTCTAAGCAAACAGCTGGAGGCAGGCCTTTCTCCTATAGAGCTCCATTTTTATGGAATGGTCTGCCTATCCATGTGAGAGATGCAAACTCGGTCTCAACCTTTAAGCCTTTACTGAAGACTCATCTCTTCAGGTGGGTCATATGATTGAGTGTAGTCTGGCCCAGGAGTGTGAAGGTGAACGGAAAGGCTCTGGAGCAACGAACCGCCCTAGTTGTCTCTGCCTGGCCGGTTCCCCTCTTTCCACTGGGATTCTCTGCCTCTAACCCTATTACAGGGGCTGAGTCACTGGCTTACTAGGGCTCTTTCATACCCTCCCTAGGAGGGGTGCGTCACTTGAGTGGGTTGAGTCACTGATCTGATCTTCCTGTCTGGGTTGGCGCCCCCCCCCCCCTTGGATTGTGCCGTGGCAGAGATCTTTGTGGGCTATACTCGGCCTATACTCGGTCTCAGGATGGTAAGTTGGTGGTTGAAGATATCCCTCTAGTGGTGTGGGGGCTGTGCTTTGGCAAAGTGTGTGGGGTTATATCCTTCCTGTTTGGCCCTGTCCAGGGTTGTCATCGGATGGGGCCACTGTGTCTCCTGAACCCTCCCGAATCAGCCTCCAGTATTTATGCTGCAGTAGTTTATGTGTCGGGGGGCTAGGGTCAGTTTGTAATATCTGGAGTACTTCTCCTGTCCTATCCGGTGTCCTGTGGGAATTTAAGTATGCTCTCTCTAATTCTCTCTTTCTCTATTTCTTTCTCTCTCTCGGAGGACCTGAGCCCTAGGACCATGCCTCAGGACTACCTGACATGATGACTCCTTGCTGTCCCCAGTCCACCTGGCCGTGCTGCTGCTCCAGTTTCAACTGTTCTGCCTGTGATTATTATTATTTGACCATGCTGATCATTTATGAACATTTGAACATCTTGGCCATGTTCTGTTATAATCTCCACCCGGCACAGCCAGAAGAGGACTGGCCACCCCACATAGCCTGGTTCCCCTCTAGGTTTCTTCCTAGGTTTTGGCCTTTCTAGTGAGTTTTTCCTAGCCACCGTGCTTCTACACCTGTATTGCTTGCTGTTTGGGGTTTTAGGCTGGGTTTCTGTACAGCACTTTGAGATATCAGCTGATGTACGAAGGGCTATATAAATAAATTTGATTTGATTTGAAGCTGATTGAGAGAATGCCCAGAGTGTGCAAAGCTGTCATCAAGACAAAGTGTGGCTATTTTAATCTCAAAAGAAAATTTATTTTGATTTGTTTAACACTTTTTTTGGTTACTCCATGATTCCATTTTATGTTCCATTTGTGTTATTTCATAGTTTTGATGTCTTCACTATTATTCTACAATGTAGAAAATAGTAAAAATAAAGAAAAAACATTGAATGAGTAGGTGTTCTAAAACTTTTGGCCGGTAGTGTATTTCTGCATCCATTATGAACTTGTACTTCTTCATATAAAACGGATGTGTTCTTTGCAGTAACAGCAGTAGCTGAACAAATACATGGTACTCTGAATGACAGAATACCTGGTATCCCCTTCTTACAATGAACCCTAGTTAGGTCAGGTAAGGACAGCACCTCATCGACATGCACTTAATTGTCACTACTTCATTAGCAACCCCTCACCTTCTCTAGTTAAACATCAGTTTGATATCAGACTGTGTGTATGTATGTGTTGCCACTAATGCTCCATATGTCAACAGGACAGAAGTGACTGTCAGCTACGCGACTCTTCCCCTTGCTATGCCACTCCATTATTGGTGCGCAGCAATCCCCATGTGCCGGCTCCTCTATCGCCAAAAAATAGCTGCTGTTGTAACAAGCACTGGGGAGGAACCTGCTCTGAGGGATGTGGAGGAACCTGCTCTGAGGGATGGGGAGGAACCTGCTCTGAGGGATGTGGAGGAACCTGCTCTGAGGGATGGGGAGGAACCTGCTCTGAGGGATGGCGAACAACCTGCTCTGAGGGATGTGGAGGAACCTGCTCTGAGGGATGGGGAGGAACCTGCTTTGAGGGATGGGGAGGAACCTGCTCTAAGGAATGGGGAGGAACCTGCTCTGAGGGATGTGGAGGAACCTGCAATGAGGGATGGGGAGGAACCTGCTCTGAGGGATGGGGAGGAACCTGCTCTGAGGGATGGGAAGGAACCTGCTCTGAGGGATGGGAAGGAACCTGCTCTGAGGGATGGGGAGGAACCTGCTATGAGGGATGGGGAGGAACCTGCTCTGAGGGATGGCGAAGAACCTGCTCTGAGGGATGGGGAGGAACCTGCTCTGAGGGATGTGGAGGAACCTGCTCTGAGGGATGGGGAGGAACCTGCTCTGAGGGATGGCGAAGAACCTGCTCTGAGGGATGGGGAGGAACCTGCTCTGAGGGATGGGGAGGAACCTGCTCTGAGGGATGGGGAGGAACCTGCTCTGAGGGATGGCGAAGAACCTGCTCTGAGGGATGTGGAGGAACCTGCTCTGAGGGATGGCGAAGAACCTGCTCTGAGGGATGTGGAGGAACCTGCTCTGAGGAATGGGGAGGAACCTGCTCTGAGGAATGGGGAGGAACCTGCTCTGAGGGATGGCGAGGAACCTGCTCTGAGGGATGGGGAGGAACCTGCTCTGAGGGATGGCGAAGAACCTGCTCTGAGGGATGGGGAGGAACCTGCTTTGAAGGATGGGGAAGAAAGGGGAGTGTATACACAGGCTGGAGAGAGGTTCCTGCTCTGAGCGTTGAGGAACCTGCTCTTGAGAGGTGAGGAACCTGCTCTTGAGAGGTGAGGAACCTGCTCTGAGAAGTAAGGGATGTGCTCTGAGAGGTAAGGAACCTGCTTTGAGAGGTGTGGAACCTGGTCTGAGGGTTGGGAACCTGTTATAAGAGGTGAGGAACCTGCTACACAGGCTGGAGAAGGGATGCTACACAGGCTGGAGAGGGGATGCTACACAGGCTGAAGAAGGGATGCTACACAGGCTGGAGAGGGGATGCTACACAGGCTGGAGAGGGGATGCTACACAGGCTGGAGAATGGATGGTACACAGGCTGGAGAAGGGATGCTACACAGGCTGGAGAGAGGATGCTACACAGGCTGGAGAGAGGATGCTACACAGGCTGGAGAATGGATGGTACACAGGCTGGAGAGGGGATGCTACACAGGCTGGAGAGAGGATGCTACACAGGCTGGAGAGAGGGTGGTACACAGGCTGGAGAGGGGATGCTACACAGGCTGGAGAGAGGATGCTACACAGGCTGGAGAGTGAAGTCAAGTCCCTTTTTGTACCAACTTGGTGACGTCTGTTCCCACCCCATCTGTTTATGTATTTACTTTTTGTTATTTCTGATTCAATATGTTCTGTGTTTTTGTCTATCTGCAAACTGCCTTAACTAACCTAAATCTGTGTGTGTGTGCGTGTGTGCGTGTGTGCGTGTGTGTGTGTGTGTGTGTGTACCTGATCTCGTTAGGGGTCTCCTCCTCCTCGTATTTCTTCTTCTCCTTCTTGCGGAACACCAGCCAAATAATGAGAATGATGAGGAGGACACCGAAGGACACGCCCACCACGGCGCCCGCCACCACACCCATGCCCCGCACATCTAAAATGTACACAAAGATAAATATGGTTCACAGGTTGAAAGAATGGGATAGCTATTACTGTCCTACAGATCATCTTTGGTAACCCTAATGGGGTTATAATATGAGACGTGTGTACGTGGGTGTTGGTTATAGCCTGGGTTACTCACAGTGCATCTTGACCTCTACGGTGCAGCTCTCTTCTCCCACATCGTTGCTGGCGGTACATTTATACACCCCAGCACTCTCCTTGGTCAGGTTCCTCAGTGTCACTATCTCTGAGTTTTTCAAATCTTACACGAGAACAGGACAAGGTCAAATTCAAATACAATTGTATTTGTCACATGTTTCGTATAGTCTAAGGCCCAGATTCAATCAGATCAAGCGTTACCGGAGATAGCAGACAGCCACATAGTGAGTGTTTTGGAGGTGGAACTGTGTTGGAGCTGTCAAATCGGTGATCAGCTCCTCTTGTGATCATTGTCACAAAGCCACACCCCCCCACTCAAATTAGAAATTCAGAACGAGAAAGTGTAGGCAATATAGAAATAATTTATTTTTCAAATAAATTGAAAAATCACAAATAAATAATATGGGTTTCTATCATCCTAATGGAGTTGTAGATTACATATATCATCCTAATGAAGGTGTAGATTACATCTACCATATTATTGGAGGTGTAGATTACATCTACCATCTTATTGGAGGTGTAGATTACATCTATCATCTTAATGGAGGTGTAGATGACATCTATCATCCTAATGGAGGTGTAGATTACATCTATCATCCTAATAGAGGTGTAGGTTACATCTCACCTTTAAAATGTATAAACAAGGCTGCATGGGATTTCTGTTAATACGACTCGGTGCAGCCAAAGGTAATATCTTCTGTATGTAAACTCAGCAAAAAAAGAAACGTCCTCTCACTGTCAACTGCGTTTATTTTCAGCAAACTTAACATGTGTAGATATTTGTATGAACATAAGATTCAACAACTGAGACAAACTGAACAAGTTCCACAGACATGTGACTAACAGAGATGGAATAATGTGTCCCTGAACAAAGGGACTTCAAAAGTAACAGTCAGTATCTGGTGTGGCCACCAGCTGCATTAAGTACTGCAGTGCATCTTCTCCTCATTGACTGCACCAGATTTGCCAGATCTTGCTGTGAGATGTTACCCCACTCTTCCACCAAGGCACCTGCTAGTTCCCGGACATTTCTGGGGGGGAATGACCCTAGCCCTCACCCTCCGATCCAACAGGTCCTAGACGTGCTCTATGGGATTGAGATCCGGGCTCTTCGCTGGCCATGACAGAACACTGACATTCCTATCTTGCAGGAAATCACTCACAGAACAAGCAGTATGGCTGGTGGCATTGTCATGCTGGAGGGTCATGTCAGGATGAGCCTGCAGGAATGGGTACCAGATGAGGGAGGAGGATGTCTTCCCTATAACGCACAGCGTTGAGATTGCCTGCAAGACAACAAGCTCAGTTCGATGATGCTGTGACACAACGCCCCAGACCATGATGGACCCTCCACCTCCAAATCGATTCCGCTCCAGAGTACAGGCCTCGGTGTAACACTCATTCATTCGCCAATAAACACAAATCTCACCATCACCCCTGGTGAGACAAAACCGTGACTCTTCAGTGAAGAGCACTTTTTGCCAGTCCTGTCTGGTCCAGTGACGGTGGGTTTGTGCCTAAAGGCGACGTTGTTGCCGGTGTTTTCTAGTGAGGACCTGCCTAACAACAGGCCTACAAGCTCTCAATCCAGCCTCTCTCAGCCTATTGCGGACAGTCTGAGCACTGATGGAGGGATTGTGCGTTCCTGGTGTAACTTAGACAGTTGTTGTTGCCATCCTGTACGTGTCCCGCAGGTGTGATGTTCGGATGTACTGATACTCTGCAGGTGTTGTTACACATGGTCTGCCACTGCAAGAACGGGCAATGCAATTTATTGCCCTGGCCACATCTGCAGTCCTCATGCCTCCTTGCAACATGCCTAAGGCACGTTCACGCAGATTAGCAGGAACCCTGGGCATCTTTCTATTGGTGTTTTTCAGAGTCAGTAGAAAGGTCTCTTTAGTGTCCAAAGTTTTCATAACTGTGACCTTAATTGTCTACCGTCTGTAAGCTGTCTTAATGACCATTTCACAGGTACATGTTCATTAATTGTTTATGGTTCATTGCACAAGCATGGGAAACAATGAAGATCTGTGAAGTTATTTGGATTTTTACGAATTATCTTTGAAAGACAGGGTCCTGAAAAAGGGGCGTTTCTTTTTTTGCTGAGTTTATTATGTCGGGAGCCACTTGTGGATTTGACAGCTTTAATGCAGTTCCACCTCCGACATCTCCAAAACATCCACTATGCAGATGTCCGCTAAAGCAGATCTGATTGAATAGAGTCCTAACAGTGAAATGCTTACTTACAGGGTCTTTTCCAACAATGCAGAGTTAAGATAAAACATTGAAATAGAAATACGAGGAATAAATACACCGTGAATAACGAGTAAAAAAGAACATGGCTAATACAGGGAGTACCAGTACCGAGCCGATGTACAGGGGTACGAGGTAACTAAGGTAGCTATGTACCAAACATATAGGTAGGGGTAAAGTGACATAGTGTAACAGTATAACTTTAGACCGTCCCCTCGCCCATACCTGGGGCGCGAACCAGGGACCCTCTGCACACATCAACAACAGTCCCACAAAGCATCGTTACCCATTGCGCCACAAAAGCTGCGGCCCTTGCAGAGCAAGGGGAACCACTACTTCAAGGTCTCAGAGCAAGTGACGTCACCGATTGAACCACTATTTAGCGCGCACCACCCCGTTACAATAGCAACAGGATAGATAATAGACAGTAGCAGCAGTGTGTGAGTGTGTGTGGGTAAAAGAGTTGGTGCAAAACGGGGTCAATGCAGCTAGTCCGGGTAGCCATTTGATTAGTTATTTAGCAGTCTTGTTATGCAGTCTTATAGCTTGGGGTTAGAAGCTGTTCAGGTTCCTGTTGGTTCCAGACTTGGTGCACTGGTACTGCTTGCCGTGCGGTAGCAAAGAGAACAGTCTATGGCTTGGGGGCTGAAGTTTTTTTGGGCCTTTTTTGGGCCTTCCTGTAGCGCCTTGCGGTCGGGTGCCTTGCAGTTGCCATACCAAGCGGTGATGCAGTCAGTCAAGATGCTCTCAATGGTGCAGCTGTTTGAGGATCTGAGGGCCCATGCCAAATATTTTCAACCTCCTGAGGGGGAGAGGTGCTGAGATGCCCTCTTCACAACTGTGTGGGTGTGTGTGGACCATGATAATTCCTTGGTGATGTGGACACAAAGGAACTTTTAGTTCTCAACTGACTCCACAACAGCCCCATCGTTGTGCATGGGAGTGTGCTCACCCCTCCGTTTCCTGTAGTCCACAATCAGCTCCCTTATCTTGCTGACGTGGAGGGAGAGGTTGTTGTCCTGGCTTCACACTGCCCGGTCTCTGACCTCCTCCCTATAGGCTATCTCATCGTCGTCGGTGATCAGTTGTACCACTGTTGTGTCGTCAGCAAACTTGATGATGGTATTGGAGTCGTGGGTGAACAGGGGGTACAGGAGGGGACTTAGCACACACCCCTGTGGGGCCCCTGTGTTGATGGTCAGCGTGGAAAATGTGTTGTTTCCTACCCTTATTACCTGGTGGCGGTCCAACAGGGAGTTCAGGATACAGTGCGGTACAGTGATTGTGATGCAATTTAAAGCTTTTTTTCAACTATCAAATCCAGAAACACTATTGCAAGTGATGGCTATGTGGAGAGTGTTTGAACTTTGAACAATCATCGGATACATCAAATTAGATATTTTAAGAAAAATAGCGATAGATAATCATGGAAATGTATAAAGTTAAACTTATTCAGTGACCAAACCATGGTCTCTTTTACATTTTCCTGCAAGGTCCCTTTCATAATGTTTCTTCGCATGTGTGGCTCAGTTGGTAGAGCATGGCGCTTGCTATGCCAGGGTTGTGGGTTTTATTCCCACGGGGGACCAGTATTAAAAATGTATGCACTCACTCTGGATAAGAGCATCTGCTAATTGACTAAAACATTGTAATTGTAAAAAATGAGTAGTACTGTTCCCAGTTATAGACCGATTTTTTTTACCTAAACTTTTACCTAAACTATTCAATAAACAGAAATTCATAGGACGTCGGGCTGGTGTTTGATTTGGGATTGGTAAACTTAATCCTTTGCTGTGACAGATGGGAATGGACAGTTTCCCAGAACAAGTAGGAGTGCTATTGACCAAGAACTTGGCCGAGTCTGCATGTGAGAAATTACTCTACCAACACTTGTCACTAACGCTAACTGGACACGTGAACAAGGTCAAACAAGGATACTGGAGAAGGTGTATTTGCATTGAAATTGGCATTCTGACACACACTTTCATTATGTAAAGTACAGTATGTTCTGTCCCAAAAGTCCTTAAAGGGGATCTGGAAATTATTCAATGTTTTCATCTCAAGTAGGACATCTTAGTTGGAGTTTAATTCAGTGTATGACTTATGACAGACTTACATCCACTCACACACACAGAGAGCCTGCAGTGGACTAGAGGGCTTACCTATGAGGGCCAGTGGGGGCAGCTTTCCCACATACTTGCCCTTGTCCAGCAGCCTCTCCCATTTGTAGTTTATGGGGTCAGAGCCATCTGTAGACTTACAGCTCATCTTAACATCACTACCCTCCAACAGCCGGCCCTCCATCCAACACCGCGGCTTAGACGGCTTCACTGGGGACAGAGAGAAAGAGAGGGACAAACACACACATTTTTGTGTTAGATAATAACAGGTTCATATTTCCCATGACATACCTTTAAAATAACTAAAAAATAATCTTATCCACAAATGATCTCGTCTTGAGTTATTGGACTTAAATGAAAGTGCACCTAAAATAAAACAACAGTGATCTTATGTAATGGTTCAGGTACTGTATAAAAAGGACGAGAAGGTACATTAGAAGGTGTGAGTATTGTCAGAATGAGGGCTTCTGTAGTTCCACTGGTGGTGCTGCTGTGTGTGTCTGGGGCATCATGGGCTCATGGAGACAGGGAGGAGGGGAGTGGAGTTCACTATGAGAGCCAGAAGACCAAAACTTCAGCCTTGACTGACAGTAAGACCACCACCCAACCTGACATCTGGACTGAGCTGAAACACCTGAGAGATGTGGTGCAGAATCTGAGAACCATCATGGTGGAACAGTGGAACATGGTGGAACATGGTGGAACAGAGCTAAAGACATTGAACACAGGTAATATGTGAGTTATATTTTACATTAGGCTGAAATCTAAATTGAGATCTGTGTACACCATTCAGACTTTGATGTAAGTCATGCATTGATGTCAATGGGAGACAATTATAATTATACCCGAAGTGTACCATATAAAGTCAGTCATATATCATAATACTGACTGAATGTTATTTTAGCCATGGGGACCAGACTGACAACCAGTGAGACCAGACTGACAACCAGTGAGATGAGACTGACAACCAGTGAGAACAGACTGAAAATCAGTGAGACCAGACTGACAACCAGTGAGACCAGACTGAAAATCAGTGAGAAAGAACACAACTACATAATGTACATACTGTATGTTAGCTTTGAGATAGTGTTATATGGACCAGAAGAAAGCCAAACATCTCATATTATTGGTTATTGTTGATACAATTACAGCACAAGCGACAGAGCTGTCAACTATTGGGACCACACAGTGAGAAAGAGGTGGAGGAGCTGAAGGGAGAAAATGCAGGTATTGTAGCTATCCCGAATCTTAATAGTAGACTTAGTGGTTTTGATCCAATTAAGACTAATGTAATGGAGGCCAGGGAGACAGACAGTGAGAGGTGGAGGAACTGAAAAGGCATAATGCAGGTGAGAATACAAAAAATTCTATAACAGTATGTTGTTACAATTATGCTCTTCAGAAACCAATTACAAACAAGGCTAAATTATTAATAATAATAATGTATTCTTAATAAGATCCTCTTAGATGTAAAGTCCCCTGTGTGGTTCTGGCACTGCTTCCTACTGACATTTTTGCTTATAAATCAATCTTGTCAGGTCTTACCAACATGCTTTCCCATCTTCCTTTTTCTCAAGTTCTGTTCGATAGTTTACCCTGTCCTGCCCCCGAGCCTGCAGGTTAACTGTACGACAGATTTGTACCTTGTCAGCTCAGGGGTTTGAACTTGCAATCTTTCGGTTACTAGTCCAACACTCTAACCACTAGGCTACCCTGCCACCCCTTGTAATATTGCATATTTTACTGTATTTAAGAAACCAAAGTAGTAATAACATGTTTAGTGTGAGAAAAGTGATTTAGAACCAGTTAAATGTAAATCAAATGTAATCTACGTAATCTCCAAAAGTAATTATTTATCATGACAGGGCCATAAAAAATAACTAGTAATGCAGGATATTCCAGGAAAAGATAAAATCTCACCTTTCTGGTAAAAAAATAGTTATAAATTACTGAGGTGTAGCCACTTTTGAGGACACCAGCTCAAGTACACAGTACAAATATGATAAAATGTGATATTATGTATTTCCTATTCAACAAAACTGTATGAATAAGGCCGTCATACAGAATAATTAAAAACATTCATTAAGCACTATATGTCTGTCATTACTGAGTGCTTACAGCAGTATAAAGTAATCTACCAATATCAAATTAGCAATAATGACCAAGTTGACTGGTGCATCACTGACAAGTCTGAGGTCATAGAATCTCCTACTAGATAGACCAACCAGCATGTTAAGTCTCTAGACTAGAACTGTATGTACATGAATCAGTGGTTCTGTTGTATTTTTGGTACACCGGTTCTCTCACAATAACTTCACAACATATCTCCCTATGAACAAACTTGATCAAGCACACATACACATTTAAACCATGTTTGAGAAATTCCATTTTTATTAGTGCAGTTTAAAAGGGTAATTTAGTACAAGACTAGGTTTAAAGGGATGACATAATGCCCACTGGATGATGTCATTGGAAACACTTTTTTTCCGTCTACATTTGTTTAATACAAAACATAGAAAGCCAACGTTTTCACATTTGAGATAGTGTTATATGGACCAGCAGATAGCGAAACACGGACCAGCAGATGGCGAAACACGGACCAGCAGATGGCGAAACACGGACCAGCAGATGGCGAAACATGGACCAGCAGATGGTGAAACATGGACCAGCAGATGGCGAAACATGGACCAGCAGATGGCGAAACATGGACCAGCAGATGGCGAAACATGGACCAGCAGATGGCGAAACATGGACCAGCAGATGGCGAAACATGGACCAGCAGATGGCGAAACATATCTCATATTCTTATTGGTTTTTAATAATACAATTCCAGCACTAGCAGCAGAGCTTCCAACCATGGAGGCCAGACTGACAACCACTGAGAAAGAGGTAGAGGAACTGAAGAGAGAGAATACAGGTTATGTCCCAAATGGTTGTCTGTATGCTATTAAAACAAAGTAGAATATAACATAAAAATGTTCTCAAACCAAAGTCGCTGAATAAAAAACGTGTGATTTTGCAGCATATGATAAGATAAAATACATGCAATAATAATATGTTTACATGATAATTGTAATTGCTCTCCCATATTTAAAGACTGACCAAAGGTAGCGTTCTCCACTGCTCTGACTGGTACTGTAGGACCCATCAGCAGTGACACTACTCTGACCAGAGTCTTCACAAACATCGACAAGGCTTACATCATGCAACATGTAAAGTGTTGGTCAGATGTTTCATGAGCTGAAATTAAAGATCCCTGAATTTTTCCATACCCACAAAAAAACGTATTTCTCTCAAACTTTGTGTACAAATTTGTTTCCATCCCTGTCAGTGAACATTTGGCATGCAGACTGAAGGAATGTCCACCAGCGCTGTTGCCAGAGAAATGAATGAGACCAGGATCATCTGAGACCAGTCACCCGGACAGCTGATGAAACTGATTATTTATGTCTGTAATAAAGCCCTTTTCTGGGGGAAAACTTCTGATTGGCTGGGCCTGGTTCCCAAGTGGGCGAGCCTATGCCCTACCAGTCCCACCCATGGCTGCGTTCCTGCCCAGTTATGTGAAATCCATAGATTAGGGCCTAGTATCGGCCTAGTATGGTTCTCAATCAGAGGTAGGTATCGTTAGTTGTCTCTGATTGAGAATCATACTTAGGTTGCCTGGGTTTCACTGTTTGTTTGTGGGTGTTTGTTTCCATGTCTGTGTTTGTCGCCACACGGTACTGTTTCGGTTTGTTCACGGTTTTTGTATTCATAGTGTTCAGTTTATGTTTTTAAATAAACAACCATGGACACTTACCACGCCGCATCTTGGTCCGATTCTTGCTTACACCTCTTCAGAGGAAGAAATCAGACGTTACACCAGGACTCTCTTGAAAAATATATTTCAAATTTCAATGAGCCCTTCCTGTTTAAATAAAATTTTAAAAATATGTCTGTCATCGCTGAGTGCTTACAGCAGTATAAAGTCATCTACTAATATGAAACGAGCAATAATGACCAAGTTGACTGGTGCATCATTAATAAGTCACAGAATCTCCTAATCTGCTACAGAATCTCCTACTAGATAGACCAACTATTTTTATTTTTTTATTTTTTTATTTTACCTTTATTTTACTAGGCAAGTCAGTTAAGAACAAATTCTTATTTTCAATGACGGCCTAGGAACAGTGGGTTAACTGCCTGTTCAGGGGCAGAACAACAGATTTTGTAAATAAGGTATTTCTGTTTTTTATGTTTAATAAATGTGCAACATTTACTAAAAACCTGTTTTTGCTTTGTCATTATGGGTACTATGTGTAGATTGATGAGTAAAAAAAACAATTTAATTCATTTTAGAATAAGGCTGTAACGTAACAAAGTGTGGAAAAAGTCAAGGGGTCTGAATACTTTCCGAATGCACTGTATAAGTGAGATAAATACAACAATGCCTGCTTAGACCATTTGGGCCCTGTTAGTAACTCCTTAGACACATCTCCATAACATCCCCACCATCCACCTCCCTCTCATGGACCTCTCTTCCCCTGATCTCTCTTCATTTTGCTGAGTAGGGTGAATTCTAACCAGGATGCATTGGGTGGGGGAGGGGGGCTGAGGAGAAGGGGGAGGAGGAGGCGGGGCCATCCATCTTGTTTCTGTGTCAGTTCCACTTCCCACCGCGCCCCAACCCCAATCCCCCATCCTCTTATCTTACCGTTGAAGAAGGCGAACACTAATGTTTTTCTCACAAAAAAAAATCGAAAGTGGCGTTTCAAAGCTGCGGGCCAATTTGTACAAATGTATGCATAAATGTGTGGTGCATTCTCTTAACGTCTTACTGTGGGAGACCGTGGGAGGGGAGGGCAGGCTGGAGAGAGCTTTATATCAGAGCCATACACAGCTAGATCCTGTATCACAGTGTCACAGGTGCTACTTACGCTTTTATCTCTTATGCACAGTCAGGGATTTGGATCGGTAGCAACATGTGGCAGTGGTCCATTGTCTATCCTTTGGAGTTCATTTTCACAAGTACGTGACAAGTAACTGCCATCTTATCCTTCAGTGACACCAACAGGATAGTTAGGTAGTGATTCAAACATCTCACCAACAGTGTTTGTGTGGTCATTGTCAGTCAACCACAGTATGAAGGGAGAAAGGATAGTATCTCCTAAATCATTTCTATCCACCACATTAGCATGTATGCCTTTCCTGCAGTCAAATGACCTCGTGGCCTCATGGGTGGAATGTTATTCATATTTTTCATAAATTCATAATTAATACACTTTTTTTCACGCAGAAAATGTGTTGTTTCTATGTCAAATGGTTTTCTTATATTTCCGTCTTTTGTGATGTGTATAAAGTGTATTATTGTGAATCAAAACAAAACATGTAATGCATTTCAAGTCTATATATTTTTATTTTACCTTTATTTAACCAGGCAAGTCAGTTAAGAACACATTCTTATTTTCAATGACGGCCTGGGAACAGTGGGGCAGAACGACAGATTTGTACCTTGTCGGCTCGGGGGTTTGAACTCGCAACCTTCCGGTTACTAGTCCAACGCTCTAACCACTAGGCTACTAGGTACGTCTTCTCGTCTTCTCTTTTTAAGCCCATAACCATATGTGTGAGGTGTATACATTTGTTTCAAAGTAGATGTTTAAGACTATGAAGAAACATTCTGTGGGACCCTGATTTAGTCCAGTTTAGCAAAAGGTTAAACAATGTTAGACATTTCATATACCAGTGAAACCTTGCAGCCAAGCAGTGGCGGGAACATCTCTTGATCTCTTAAATGTCTTACTAGATGCCCACCTGTACAGCATCCCTTCTCAAGGGACCTAAGAATGATACTGTATTACAGTGAATTCGGTGTTAGCCCAACCAAACCCAATTCCCTGAGGGGTTTTTTCTGTTTGTTTTCAATTGATCATCCAAAACCTTATATGGTGATGAATGTTTTAATTTGTTTCTGTTTTGTTTGTTGCTGTGCATTTTCATTTTGATTGTGTGAAAAATCCCCCAAAATACACAGTGGGTCTAGGACTTACTATGAGGTTGATCGTGCTCCATTGGTACTTACCAAGTACTATGAGAATGGCCGGGCTTCATTAGGACTTACTCTGTACTATGAGGTTGATCGTGCTCCATTCGTACTTACCAAGTACTATGAGAATGGCCGGGCTTCATTAGGACTTACCCTGTACTATGAGGTTGATCGTGCTCCATTGGTACTTTCCCCCATTCTTAACCTTGCAGCTGTACTCGCCCGAGTCGCCCAGGCTAAGGTCACTGATCAGCAGGGAGGCGTCCCCCTTGAGGTAGTCCCCGGCTAAGGACAGCCGGCCCGCCTCCGCCTCGTTGGGGTCGTACACCCGGCCCGCAAAGTACGTGATCACCTGGTGGGGAGGCAGGGAAGGTGGCAAGGAGGGAGGGAATGAGGTACAGAGAGATTAGGGTTAGAGGTTCTGGCTGTGCATAGCAGGACTTGTGTAGGAAAGTGGTAAGTCGCTCTGGATAAGAGCGTCTGCTAAATTACTTAAATGTAAATGTAAATGTAAATGGTTCTGTACCCATGGTTATCTGGAGAAGGGTTGTGGATATGTGTAGGTGACACACACATTGATACAGTACACGCACATATGCATCAGTTAGGGGTAATGAACGAACTATGCTATTGACCATTGTCAATCATTGTAAACACAGATATCATATCATTGTGATTATGTGGTGATCATACTACATGCTGTGCTACAATGCCCTCAGAAAGTATTCACACCCCTTTACTTATTCCACATGTTGTTGTGTTACAGCCTGAATTAAACATGGATAAAACAACATTCTCATCCATCTACATATAATGAGAAGGTGAAAACATGCTTTTAGAAACCTTTGCACATATATTGTAAATGAAATACAGAAATATCTAATTTACCCCTGAGTCAAAACATGTTAAAATCACCTTTGGCAGTGATTAAAGCTGTGAGTCTTTCTAGATACGAGGTGAGCTTTGCACACCTGGATTGTACAATATTTGCACATTATTCTTTAAAAAATTATTCACGCTCAGTAAGGTGAAATTGTCTCCCAGTGTCTGTTGGAAAGCAGACTGAACCAGGTTTTCCTCTAGGATTTTCCCTGTGCTTGGCTCTTATCCATTTAGTTTTATTTAAAAAAAATCTCCCTAGTTCTTGCCAATGACAAACGTACCAATAACATGATGCAACCAACACCAAGCTTGAAAATATGAAAGTGATACTCAGTGATGTGTTGTGTTGGATTTGCCCCAAACATAAGGCTTTTTATTCAGGACATAAAGTTCCTTTCTTTGCCAAAATTTCTGCAGTTTTACTTTAGTGCCTCATTGCAAACAGGATGCATGTTTTGGAATATTTATATTCTGTACAGGCTTCCTTTGTCACGTCCTGACCTTAGTTCCTATTTTATGTCTCTGTTTTAGTTTGGTCAGGGCATGAGTTGGGGTGGGCATTCTATGTTGTGTATTTCTGTGTTGGGCCTGGTATGGTTTCCAATCAGAGGCAGCTGTCGATCGTTGTCTCTGATTGAGAACCATACTTAGGCAGCCTGTTTTCCCATTATGATTTGTGGGTAGTTGTTTTCTGTGTCTGTGTTTTACCATACAGAACTGTTTCGGTTTTCATTTATTTCACTTGTTCTTTTGTATTCAGTGTTCGGTTTTATTTCATTAAAATATGGACACTTACCACGCTGCGCATTGGTCCGATCTTTCCTAGAGGAGGAAAACTGTTACATCCTTCTTTTCACTCTGTCATTTAGGTTAGTATTGTGGACTAACTACAATGTTGTTTATCCAACCTCTGTTTTTCCCATCACAGCCATTAAATAACTGTTTTAAAGTCCGGGATAAAGTTAAACATAATTCCACTTTGAAATTATGGGAAATTGTGTGAAGGACTGTGACACAACATTTCAATTGAATCAATTTAAAAATCAAGCTGTAACACAACAAAATGTGGAAAAAGTAAAGGGGTATGAATACTTTCTGAAGACACTGTATATAAACAAACTGTCTACCACTACATTATCTCAGACCCAAAGACAAAAGAAGACATTATTTCATCACTTGACCATGTAGGGAAATTCATAAATTAACAAATGCAGGGAAGAATGCATATTTTTCTCAGCCCACAGCACTTAAAGTTTATAACCCCCATTGCAGGTATTAAACATCACCATGGATATCCAAGCAGAGCCTGTAAAGTGGGTGAATGCGATTTTATTTTCTGTGGATAAATAGCAGGCCTTGTAAACTATCCTTCACCGAAGGCAAACTGTAGCAGCACTTTCAATAACCTGCAGGGAGAGAATGGAGGGAAAATGGAGGGGGCCATATTGGTCTAACAAGCTTGACGGTACCTCAGATATTAGCTTGACCAGTGGCCAAATGGAATGACAACTCTGCTCACTTGCAGGAGTGCAAATGGGTTGAGTGAAACCAGAATGACTCTAAAAACAAGAAAGTTTGCTGAAAGATCTTCAAAGTTGAGAGAAGTGGATGAGCGATTGATTCAGTCCTTTGGGGGTAATCCTAGTCATTGAGAAGAGTGGGTCCCTATATAGACCCATATAGGCCTCAATGAACTGGAGACTGTTTGTACTGTTTGTTATGTCATGATGGGGGAGAAGCTGTGTCTGTGTCCAGTACAAAGAAACAATATAAATGCTGTATATAGCCTTGTTATTGTGTCACGCCCTGGTGGAAGTATTTTGTATTTATCTTCATGTATTGGGTCAGGCCAGGGTGTGGCATGGGGTTTTTGTATTGTGGTGTGTTTGTCTTGGGGTTTTGATGGTGGTATTGGGATTGTAGCTTAGTGGGTTATCTAGCAAAGTCTATGGCTGTCTGGAGTGGTTCTCAATCAGAGGCAGGTGTTTATCGTTGTCTCTGATTGGGAACCATATTTAGGCAGCCATATTCTTTGAGTTTGTCGTGGGTGATTGTCCTTAGTGTCTTTGTTCCTGTCGCTGTATTTAGTTGACAAGTATAGGCTGTTTCGGTTTTCGTTACGTTTATTGTTTTTGTAGTGTTTGTGTTTAGTGTGTTTTTTTTCATTAAACATGAATCGTAATCTACACGCTGCGTTTTGGTCCGACTCTCCTTCACCACACCTAGAAAACCGTGACATATTGTTACGTAATTTTATTGTGTTACTTTAAAAACATTTTTTTTTTACTTTTGTTTATTTAGTAAATTATTTCTTAACTCTATTTCTGAAACTGCATTGTTGGTTAGTGGCTTGTAAGTAAGAATTTCACCGTAAGTGTATTCGGCACGTGTGACAAATACAATTTGATTTATAATTTATTTCTGGTTCTATGATCTCAATAGTCTGAAATTGCTTCCTGTTGGCTCCTCTCCTTCTGATCTGAAAACACAGGCAAGGTGACAGAAATATAGATGCCTATACCAGGAATGTGCTTTCACCTGTCTAGTTATGGAGGAAATGTGACAAGGGGAGGAAGCCCCTTTAGGCTGTTGAGATGCACCCAAAGTCAATAACCAAAGGGAGTCACTCACCACTCTCTGCTTGGAGCTGGGCTTGAGTAGGAGCCACTCGATGTCCAGTGTGGGGGCGTCACCTGCCCAGAACTGGTGGTGACAGGGCAGTGTCGCATTGTCACCGACAACCCTCTTCATCTCCGTCTGGGCGCATGCCGTCAACACACCCAGCAGAACTGTGGGGGCAGAGAGGAAAAGGAGCTTAGAGACACAAACACGCAGACACACACACAGACGCACACACAGACACACACGCAACACACAGACACACACACACAGACACACACACAGACAGACACACAGACAGACACACACACAGACACACACGCAGACGCACACGCAGACGCACACGCAGACACAGACACACACGCAGACACACACAGGCACCCACACAGACACACACACAGAAACACACACAGACACACACACAGACACACAGACACACACACAGACACACACACACGCAGACACACACGCAGACACACACGCAGACACACACACACAGACGCAGACACACACACACAGACACACACACACACACACACACACACACACACACACACACACACACACACACACACACACACACACACACACACACACACACACACACACACACACACACACACACGCACACACACAGACAGACAGACACAGACGCAGACGCACACGCACACGCAGACGCAGACACACACGCAGACACACTCCAGAAGTGGGCTTAAAAGCCTGTATTTAATTATTTATTATTTTCCTTGTATTTGAGTATATTCAAATAAAGTGTCAGAAATAAACTACTTCTGTTGGAAGTAGTTTCAAATAATTTCCTATAAATAGCTCACTATTTGAAAATATTTATAATTATTTCCAAATACTCCTGGGACCAGGGTTAAAATCCGTGGGAGTATTTATTTGTATTTGAAATACTTTTTGTATTTCCAAAAACAATATAACAACTACTTCCATTTTCAAATAAAATATATCTGAATACTTAACGTAATTTAAATAGTATTTGAACCCAGGACACACACACACACACACACACACACACACACACACACACACACACACACACACACACACACACACACACACACACACACACACACACACACACACACACACACACACACACACACACACACACACACACACACAGTAATTGAAGGCATTGGGGGTAATAGTGAGCCTTATACACACAGCATGTGGAGAGAAGATTAGCTTTGTGGTGCTTTGATACAGTGTAAGTAACTAGGTATTGAACCCGCATACTTCAACAATAACATTATCGCACTGAAATAAAGTACAGAAGTTAGCTGCAATGCTGCTCACGCTTGTCTTCAAGTCTCAGACGGGTTATTTCTCAAACAAGGATACTCTCAAACATGGTTACTCCACACTCAATCATAGATGGGCCAACCACCTGAAAGAAAAGCATATTCCATAAAAGGTGATCAATGTTATTTTCAATGCCCTCTGCTTTATAAAATCTACCTCAACCCCACAGCATGTCTCCATACAGCTGAAGTGTAAATGTCTCCATTGAAATACATTGTAAACCTTTTGCAGCCAATGAGAGACAAATGGCCAATGCAACACACCGGGGGCCTTGGTCTGGATTAACTGCACAATGCCAGGCGGTGGAAAGGGGCATGGATAGGATGGCATTAGACTGGTGTCAGGGGGGATTTACACTGAGATCAGTCTCATCAAAATGGATGGCAAAAAAAAGAGAACGAGGAAAGAAAAACAAATGTCCCTGACCGTCCAAGTTTCTGTTGAGTTTCTATATAGTGTCATAGGGCTCTAGTCAAAAGTAGTGCACTATGTAGGGAATAGGGTTAAATTTGGGATTCAACCTCTATCCCAATTTATTGCAGACTCAGTTCATCTCAAAGAGATACGCGAGACCAATCAAATGTGTCCATCAACAGACAATAATATTGTCTACTATATATTTAAGCAAAGCGGAGTGCCTGGATACAGCCCTTAGCCGTGGTATATTGGCCATATACCACAAACACCAGAGGTGCCTTATTGCTATTGGTTACCAACGTAATTAGAGCAGTAAAAATACATGTTTTGTCATATTCGTGGTATACGGTCTGATATTTGGGGTGGCAGTATAGCCTAGTGGTTAGAGCATTGGACTAGTAACCGAAAGGTTGTAAGTTCAAATCCCCGAGCAGACAAAGTTGTTCTGCCCCTGAACAGGCAGTTAACCCACTGTTCCTAGGCCGTCATTGAAAATTCATTAGGTAATCATTCATTAGGTAATGATTAAGAACTTGTGAGAATGTTCTAAATCTTTATGAACATGAATGTTTTCTGTCTTATCCTTTGGAATTTAATAAAAAACATTATTCAGTGTAAAGTCAGATATTATATATCAACCATTTACAGTGCCAAGTGAAGAGTTTTTTGGACAAAAGTCCATTAATTTCATGCTTGTGTAATTATAACTGCAGTCGTATTGAATAAGATGCTATCGACAAGCAGGCTTAATTGTCTAGCACAGCTCAAGCGTTTGCTTTATTGATACACATTGTGAATTCATGTTTGCTGATTCTTGTCCATAAATCCAGCCAGTCTCAGCATGCATACTTATAAATACTCCCACCACTTCTGAATCAAGACAACCTCTGCTTCTCTTCTCTCTTTCTGCCTGGGCCACTTTACATTGGTTACACTGGTATAGTCTCACACACACACACATGACACATACACACATCCTATTTCAAATTCCCCACTTCATCCACTGACCACCGCTGACACTGTAAATTATTTATACCCACCATGCACCTTGATTGGCGCCACAGCCCCGCCACAAGCTGTGTGTCGTGACCCCGAGAACACTAAAGACACATCACCTCTGCATATCGCCCACTCCCACATATCCTCACATATTCACATTGCTGACAAGTCAGGAGCCCTCGACGACACTAGCATAAAAGCTAATTAGAGAGTGCTAACCGATTAGCTCACCCCATCTTACCCCTATTCATGATACATGATAGCGGTAATTAAGATATGTAATTAGAAGGAGTTGGAGTGAATACAACAGGCTAATGATTACTCAATATGGGCCTAATTAGATTACATTGAGTGGCAGTCAGAAGCTCAGGTGTGACAAGCAGGTGAGAAAGAGACCTCTTTGTGATGGTAATAGCTTTGCTTACAAGCTACTGAAATACATGCTAAGTCTAGGCTAGGCCTCTGTACTCAAGAAAGATTTGAGTCTTTATTGCCTTTCGTGAACTAACACTCACTTTACTACTAGCACTGACTTTGCTGATACTGTAGCTACTTGATTGAGGAAAAAGGTACTTACTATGACGGATACTCTATGTGGTTGTCCTACCTAGTTACCTAGCTACCACTTAACTGTAAGTGGGTCGTTATGGATAAGAGCGTCTGCTAAATCATTTTTATTTTTTATTTTTATGTTGTAGCTAACTTAGTAACTGGCATGCTTTGAGAAAATGTCGGAAAGTCAATTTACAATACAATTAATTTCTCCAGCAAACTTGGCAACAGCCACTTTCTGAATGTAATAAAATGTCTGCCGCTAAAAGTATTGGGTCTCCACTCCCCACTCGTTCCTGTTTTAGCACTGTGTTTCGCGTAGTCATTCTTTGCACTTGCTAATGTCATGTTAGGGGAGGACCTGAGAGCTCAGTTAGGACTCAGGAAGTCTCTCTCTCTCTCTCTGTCTTTCTATATGCTTAATTGATTTGTGGAGAAGAGGCCAGTGTTGACTGTGGTTCATACATAGTACTAATGTTTGTGGGTTGTGGCAGAAGCAATGCAAACTGGATGTGCCATCCAGATACATGGTCACTCTATCATTGGGTGAAAGTGGCATAACAGAGCAGGTTAAGCCGGTTATGTTATAGAAGACATGCAGGCCAAAAAGAGAAAAATAGATGAGAGCGAGGAGAGGATCCAAGGGAATATATTATCTTACCAGAGGCTTACCAGCAGCAGCACAGTATACAGATGCTGACAGTGTAAAGGATCAAATGACCACGGGGCTATGGATAAAAGCCGACGCTTTCAATTGTTTGCCCTCCTTTTTCAGTCAGTTCTCATTTGGACTGTGATCAACCGTATGGCCTATGATGTTCTGGCTTGAACTGTTGTATTGTTGGACAGTCTGGGTGAAAACAGTACAAAACAATTATACAAAATTGGAGTATGTGTGTGTGTGTTTGTATACACTGCTGAAAAAATAAAGGGAACACTAAAATAACACATCCTAGATCTGAATGAATGAAATATTCTTATTAAATACTTTTTTCTTTACATAGTTGAATGTGCTGACAACAAAATCACACAAAAATTATCAATGGAAATCAAATTTATCAACCCATGGAGGTCTGGATTTGGAGTCACACTAAAAATTAAAGTGGAAAACCACACTACAGGCTGATCCAACTTTGATGTAATGTCATAAGGTGAATGCACCAATTTGTAATTCGCTCTGGATAAGAGCGTCTGCTAAATGACTTAAATGTAAATGTAATGTAAATGTCCTTAAAACAAGTCAAAATGAGGCTCAGTAGTGTGTGTGGCCTCCACATGCCTGTAGGACCTCCCTACAACGCCTGGGAATGCTCCTGATGAGGTGGCGGATTGTCTCCTGAGGGATCTCCTCCCAGACCTGGACTAAAGGATCCACCATCACCATCGGTGGTGCAACGTGGCGTTGGTGGATGGAGCGAGACATGATGTCCCAGATGTGCTCAATTGGATTCAGGTCTGGGGAACGGGCGGGCCAGTCCATAGCATCAATGCCTTCCTCTTGCAGGAACTGCTGACACACTCCAGCCACATGAGGTTTAGCATTGTCTTGCATTAGGAGGAACCCATGGCCAACCGCACCAGCATATGGTCTCACAAGGGGTCTGAGGATCTCATCTCGGTACCTAATGGCAGTCAGGCTACCTCTGGCAAGCACATGGAGGGCTGTGCGGCCCCCCAAAGAAATGCCACCCCACACCATGACTGACCCACCGCCAAACCGGTCATGCTGGAGGAGGTTGCAGACAGCAGAACGTTCTCCACGGCGTCTCCAGACTGTCACGTCTGTCACATGTGCTCAGTGTGAACCTGCTTTCATCTGTGAAGAGCACAGGGAGCCAGTGGCGAATTTGCCAATCTTGGTGTTCTCTGGCAAATGAAAAACGTCCTGCACGGTGTTGGGCTGTAAGCACAACCCCCACCTGTGGACGTCGGGCCCTCATACCACCCTCATGCAGTCTGTTTCTGACCGTTTGAGCAGACACATGCACATTTGTGGCATGCTGGAGGTCAATTTGCAGGGCGCACAAAGGCGGAGGTAGCGGCCCTGCTGCTGGGTTGTTGCCCTCCTACGGCCTCCTCCATGTCTCCTGATGTACTGGCCTGTCTCCTGGTAGCGCCTCCATGCTCTGGACACTACACTGACAGACACAGCAAACCTTCTTGCCACAGCTCGCATTGATGTGCCATCCTGGATGAGCTGCACTACCTGAGCCACTTGTGTGGGTTGTAGACTACGTCTCATGCTACCACTAGAGTGAAAGCACCGCCAGCATTCAAAATTGACCAAAACATCAGCCAGGAAGCATTGGAACTGAGAAGTGGTCTCTGGTCACCACCTGCAGAACCAGTCCTTTATTGGGGGTGTCTTGCTAATTGCCTATAATTTCCACGTGTTGTCTATTCCATTTGCACAACAGCATGTTACATTTATTGTCAATCAGTGTTGCTTCCTAAGTGAACAGTTTGATTTCACAACAGTGTGATTGACTTGGAGTTACATTGTGTTGTTTAAGTGTTCCCTTTATTTTTTTGAGCAGTGTATTTATGTGTGCGTGTGTTCATGCGATTATTAACACAAAAGGACCCAAGCTGCTTGGCTGAGTGAGAGTTCAAAGCAGCAGCAGCATAGAGAGAGAGAGAGAGAGAGAGAGAGAGAGAGAGAGAGAGAGAGAGAGAGAGAGAGAGAGAGAGAGAGAGAGAGAGAGAGAGAGAGAGAGAGAGAGAGAGAGAGACAGAGAGAAGGGACCTGGGTCCTCTGAAGATGCCCTAGGGGGAGTCGTGCTCCAGTAAATTCCCTCCTCTCCGGTCTTATTATAGGAGAGCATGGGAGCTGGTGGGAGACATTGGGCCCCATACCTTTCAAACTGTCCAAAGTCACGCTGCTTGTCTGACTAGCCTGCCTAGCTTGGCTGCTCCCGAGTCAGCACATCACTCGTGCTCTCTGGCTCTGTCACAGAGAAATGCTCAGATCTGAGTAAAAAAACACTGCAACTTCAAATAGACAACTAAAAGAGAAGAGGGCTAACTTCAGCCTGTGAGCTCACTTTGAATTATTTCTGTTTGTCCTATCGTTTGGGTTGAAGTATCCCAGAATGCATCAGTGGGCCCAAAGCATGAGGGTTGAGTGTCGTCTGACTGCTGACTAACCGACTGTGTTAGCCGCACGTTGATATTTCTCCCATCCTTAAATTCAACACAGTTGACGCAGCTCCAAGTGTATACTTAACACAGGAGGTTGGTGGTACCTTAATTGGGGAGGATGGGCTTGTGGTAATGAGTGGAATAAGTGGAACGGTATCAAATCCATCAATCACATGGTTTCCATGTGATTGATGCCATTCCATTCGCTCCATTCTGGCCATTATTATGAGTCGTCCTCCCCTCAGCAGCCTCCTGTGATACTTACAATACTGATCTCAGGAAATGGCATAGGATGCGACTGACAAGAAGAAGAGTGTGTCGCTTTGTGTTACTAGTAAGTCTGCAAGCAAATGCAATGGCATGTGCCATATCTGCATAGTGAAACACACAGCCTGTGAGAGCGGCTATATCAATCACACACACACACACACACCATGTGTAAGGCAGTTCACAGAGCTTCTAGGCTTTGAAATACATCACTCATTACCCTTTAGGGGTTTGGTGTTACATACAGTATAAGTGACTAGCGACTATTGTCACGGTTCAGGGCCAGCCCATGTGGACAGCCTTGGCAAATTGAAAACACTGCTACCTGATGGTGCGACACCTTATATCTTCCCCCTGCTTGACAGACTAGTCTGCCGATAAAAAAATATTGAGTGTCGGTGTTGCATTAAGCCAAGTTCCCTTCAACAGGGCAATATATAGTTCTTTAGCCACGAGCCAGAGTTCAAGCCATTTGGACTTTGTAGAGTTTCAGTCTGCGTGGTGATGGACGTAATACTCACCTCCACCACTAGGTGTGCTGTACCTACTGTATAACTTCATGCCTGTTATAACACTTTTTAGGGTGAAGTTAGGAGAGTAACGAATAAGAAATTAAACATTGAAAGATGAGCACATAATGTGGCAAAGCACTTTAGTGTGTCACATAAAATTACTGCACGTCAAGCATAATGACCTTTTCCCTGCTGTGCCACCAGCTCTAAGTGAATAGGCCTGAAGGCGAGATGGATTGGCAGGAAGGGGGGAAGTAGCATCTGGGTGACTCCCAATTTGTGCTCAACATCCCCAAACACCTCACAACATCGCATACATCTGTTTTGTAAAAATTCACAGCAATGCAATTAGACGTGAAACGAACTGACCAAATGAAGTGATATACAAAACCCAACATCCGACTTCCTACCTTTTTCCTTCTCCAAATCACACCCGTGGTTGCTCCTTCCGTAACCTCATTCATCTGCGAGAGGGTAAATCATTTGACGTGCTCCTGCAATCACTCGGCTGTCTCAATCCTGTATGCACTGCATCTGGCCTGCCGGAGAAAGGTTAGGACTATTTCCTACTCAGTGACTTCAGACAGCACTTTGAAGGTGGGAGACACTTTCCCATAATCCTTTGCTTCTACTACTGACAAGACCAGTTTAAATTTATACATCTCCTCCGTATCCCCCCAAAAAGTGGTATTAGATGCCACCTCCAGGTTTGGAAAAAAGGGGAATAGTACAGTCCTCTCTCATGTGGCCAAAGGGGGGGGGGGCCTAGATCAGCACTACTACTCTTAGACGCTTTGTGAATACATTGAAGTACACCCACATTCCACACACGACACACAACACACACTGAATCGAGAGAAAGATTGAGAGAAGAAAACCAGTCGAAATGAAGCCACCTGACAAGTGGCAACCTTGAAATCCATCTTCAAAGGTAACTGAGATGGGTTCCGTGATATGATGTAGTGAAGCTAAGCCTCCCACTGGCCTCCCACAAAAGCAAGAAATCTGCGTAACCAATTAGATTATGGTAATCAGAGCCCTCATAAACATCACCGGCAGGACGTTCCGACAACTCTTGATTACAGAGTCCTCGTCCCAAATTCCACACTATTCCCTATATAGTGCACTACTTTTGACCAGGCCCTATAGGGAAGGCCCATAGGGCTCTGGTAAAAGTCGTGCACTATTGTGGGGAATAGGGTGCTATTTGGGATGCAGTTGAATCTTATCCAACTTCTGCATCTGTGGGGATTCTACCTGAATAGGGGGGACTTAAACCAAAGTCTTGGACTGTGTCCAAATTTGAACTACTTCCTTATTAAAGTTAACTACTTGTCTGAGCGTTGTCCTCAGTTAACACTTGAGGGTGGAACTCATTGAGATGCAGGCCTTACAGTGAATGCTGAAACTCTGATAAATTGGTTCATTCGCTTCCAAAGAAAGATTCCACTGTGTTAATATCTTCCCTAAACAGAGGCAGGGGGAGTCGGTGGACTTGAAAATACTTCAGGTAGTCTTAGACACAGCTGTGTGTGCAATAGGATAGAGACACTATCTTGGCCATTGATTCACCTTCCGTTCATAATTGTAAACAACTTCAAAGACTTAGACCTTTTCCTTAACTTTTACTGGTTTCACAGCATTGTGAATTGTGGGTTGAAACTCCACATGCCGGTCTATGTTGTGTAGAGACTAGTGTTAAAAGCCGTCACCAAACGTCAAGCTGTCTGCTCCACTGCAGATAAAGCCAGCGACAGTGACTACAGTACATATACCACACCATGAGCCTCAGTAACAATCAAGTCCAGATGAGTGAAGGAGAGGGAGAAGGTGAGAGAGAAAGGAGGGGGAAAACACAAACACACACAGTCTTGTACAACTAACTTTGTGGGGACACAAAATTAATTCCCATTCAAAATCCTATTTTCCCTAACACCGAAACCTAAACCTAACCCTAACTACAAAACGTTTTACCTTGTGGGGAGTAACAAAATGTCCGCAGGTGGTCCATTTTGTGTTCTTTTACTATTCTTGTGGGGAATTCTGGTCCCCACAAATATAGTTAAACATGTCCACACACACACACACACACACACACACACACACACACACACACACACACACACACACACACACACACACACACACACACACACACACACACACACACACACACACACACACACACACACACACACACACACACACACACACACACACACACACACACACACACACACACACACAAAGGACAAGATTGCTCCTATTCCCTCCATGTATGCCACCCAAAAAAGGAGGCCACAATTAACACTAGAAAATACAATTGGTTCATTAATTACTATGACATTTTTAAAGTCATGTTCCCACGTCCTTGACTTTTCCTAAATAAGTCTATATAAAACACTGTTATTGTGAGAATCTTAATATTATGAACAGAATGTGTTATAAGCAGTTTTAAGAGGACCCTCTGTAACGTTGTTCGTCTGTTGTTTGAAGAGAGTCAGACCGAAATGCAGCGTGTAGGTTACTCATGACTTTTAATGAAGATAATGCGGTACATGAAATAACTGAAAATACGAAAACAACAAACGAGTGAAACTAATTACAGCCTATCTGGTGACTAACACAGAGACAGGTACAATCACCCACGAAATACAACACGCACTCAGGCTACCTAAATACGGTTCCCAACTAGACACACCCCTAATAATACACAATCCCAATTAATACAAACCCCAATACGAAACACAACATATAAACCCATGTCACACCCTGGCCTACCCAAACATATAACAAAAACACAAGATACAATGACCAAGGCGTGACAACCCTCATTCACCTGCAGTCATTCACCACGCAGCTGATGGCCCATCGAAACTACACCTAAACTATATTGATTCTAATTTCACACATATAATAATAGGGTTAGCCGAAAGACACTAGTCTGGTGGGGTGACAATATTAGCAATTGTCAAATTGTATATGAAGAGATGGGTGCAGCTTGGAATTCACACAGAGGCAGGGAAACAGAGTGCCAAAAAGTAACTTTTTCAAATCCTCCTATAGAGTCCCATGCAGGTTTTATTTTTATTTATTTAACCTTTATTTAACTAGGCAAGTCAGTTAAGAACAAATTCTTATTTACGGCCTACCTGTCATTGTAAAAACCCGTCAAGGGAAGACGTTTTGATTTCTATATTGTATCAGAAAGAGCAGATTCTGCAGTTTCTAACACATACCTTTGTCAAATAAATCTCAAAATTGAAGAGGTGAGCTCTATTTCAAAAGATATATTTTTTTCCAAGAATAATTGCTGTTCCATGTGCTCCACACGTGAGCATACGGCAGCATATAGCTCAGACTACTAAGAAAATGCTTTATGTATTACAACGTTACCTAAGACCTTGATAAACACAAGCAAATGAAAACAATTCCGATAGCATATATGAAATGTATTTATTAGACTGTTAGAACGTAATTGGCTCAATGGGGGGGTCCCTCTAGCTTTTCTTGAATAAAATCAGCTTGGGTTTCTAGAAAAAAGAGAAAGAAAATAAACTTATATAGGTAAAAAACAGAGGGTAGAGAGGTCAGAGACAGGGAACAGTGACTGTCAGAGAGAATCCCTAGAGAAACCCTTGACGCTCTTCAGAGGCTGCTTAGATTGTTGGTCCACGCACACAAGCACACACACGTGCACACACACACACACACAGAGAGAGTATGTGTACATTGTTAGTGAACATTGCCTCCAGAAAAATAGATGGCATCGTCTAACAGCCTCCCCGATGAGAAAGAATCCTTTCTTTCCATCATTATCCACAGTCTGAATAATGATACTCTGCAATAAATTGTCTCTGTCTTCTTTCATTGCTCCTGGTGATACGATATGAACAGCTTTGCTGTTGTCTTTTGCTTTAATATGAAAAGGAAATATTCATCATAGAGACTTCATAGTGTATGGACATGCTCTCAGTCCCGACACACTGACTCCCCTCTACCTTCCCCCCACCCTGTTCTACACCCAGGAGGTCTGATCTAGAATCAGGTCCCCAGCATAGTCATTATGATTAAAAAAGGCAAACTGATCCTAGATCAGCACTCCTACTCTGAGACGCTTTATGAATCCCGGCCCATGAACATGGGACCCCTACTCACAACATCAAACCGCTGGGGCACTAAACATCTCACTACATCCCTCTGTAGCTATTATAGTGCTGCTGGTAGGCGATTGAGGAGCAAAGCACTGCAAAGAATGACATCCTGTTTGAAATGGTGAGTTTGTCATAAACCGCCAAGTCATATACATGGCTTGATGTGCTTTGATCCGGACGCTTAGGCCCCGTACACACTCAAGTTGCAGATCTGATGTACAACACATTTGACACAACAATTGTGATAGAAAGGAGAGCTTTTGGCACAAAAGTAATTACCCTGCGGAGACACCCCACAATGGTTGTGGAAACATTTTGTGTACAGATAAACTCTGTTGCAATCACAAAAATGTCAAGTTTCACAAGTTCTGTGTCAAATGAGTTGTACACCAGTTGTACAACCTAAGTGTGTACGGGGCCTTAGACTATTTGCTGTAAAAGTAAGATTAGGGCAACAAGAAAAAATTCCTTATCAACTGCAATACCACTGTCATATCTGTTTTGCTGACTAAGCATCCGCCTCTTTGAGCACTTTTAGTTTTCCAGAGGTATAACAGCGCTCGACTCATCCTTTGTAACTATAAGATATCGTGACTGTTAAATCATCCCCCAAATGTACCAATAAAGGATAATTTCACCCTATCAGTTCTTTAGTGTCACTGTGAGCTTGACGTCAACTGGCACTTTTACTGTCTGTTAATATATGGCCCTATCACCATGAACAGCTGCTGCCTTAAGGATGCACTGCTGCTGCTGAATTGGAGAATTGACCTTTTTAGATCAATACTTAATACAGATTTTTGTGCTGCCAAGTCCTCTTTGCTGCAATTTGCAACTTTTGTGCCCATTAGGTGAAAAATATAGCTGACTGGTGGTTTACAAGTGTGTGTGCATAATGTGCATAATGTGTATATGCACTGTGTGTGGGGGGGGGGGTATGGGTGTATGCATGCTTGTGTGTGTGAGGGGGTATGGGTGTGTGGATGCTTGCGTGTGTGTGTGTGGGGGTATGGGTGTACGCATGCTTGCGTGTGTGTGTGTGGGGGGTATGGGTGTGTGTGGGGGGTATGTGTGTGCATGCTTGCGTGTGTGGGGGGTATGGGTGTACGCATGCTTGCATGTGGGGGGTATGAGTGTGTGCATGCTTGCGTGTGTGGGGGTTATGGGTCTGTGCATGCTTGCATGTGTGTGTAGGGGGATATGGGTGTGTGCATGCTTGCATGTGTGTGTAGGGGGTATGGGTGTACACATGCTTGTGTGTGTGGGGGGTATGGGTGTACGCATGCTTGCGTGTGTGGGGGGTTATGGGTCTGTGCATGCTTGCATGTGTGTGTAGGGGGATATGGGTGTGTGCATGCTTGCATGTGTGTGTAGGGGGTATGGGTGTACACATGCTTGTGTGTGTGGGGGGGTATGGGTGTACGCATGCTTGCGTGTGTGGGGGGTATGAGTGTGTGCATGCTTTCGTGTGTGTGCGGGGGGTATAGGTGTATGCATGCTTGCGTGTGTGGGGGGTTATGGGTTTGTGCATGCTTGCATGTGTGTGTAGGGGGGGTATGGGTGTGTGCATGCTTGCGTGTGTGCGTGTGTGTGTACTTCTGTTTGTGTGCATCTCAGTTTATGTGTGATAGGAATTCCAAAAAGTCTTCTTTGTCTTCCACAGATCAATTCTCTATCCCAGTTGGTTTGCTTGACAATAAAACTTTTATTATCATCATGACCCCTCCAAGTTGGTTTGGCTATCATTACCTGTAATGTAATAGCCTGAAGGTTTGATTGAGCGCCATAGACATTCTTTTAACATTTACGGAGGCCATAAAAACATGACTAAGGCTTCTTCCCAAATGGCACCCTATTCCCTATATATTGCATTACTTTTGAGTCCAATAAGCCCCGGTCAAAAGTAGGGCACTATATAGGGAATAGGGTACCATTTGGGACTGGCCTAAACACCCCACACAGTAAAACAGTACTAATTGGAGATGCAGGCAGCTGCTCTGGACTGTACCAGCGGCCAACCATAAACTACCACCAGTGCATCGTAAAAACAGCTTCAGTTTGGGTTAATTAGCTCATCCTGTCATCTACATGGAAGCATAACAACACCGTGGCTAGAGGAAAGGAGGGACATTATTCCTCATCCTCCTTCTCAAACCGCACTGGAGGAGAAGATGTGAGGTTCCTTCACTTGGATTTTCTCTTCCAATGAGCTGTGAGAAGGAGGTCAAGGAAACAAGTACGCAAGGAACCAAGGATAGACCTTTGATATTCAGCCACAGCACCATGTTTGCAGTAATAGTGGCCCCTATAGACATTTTTACATTTAATTCCTTGACAGTTGGCCACAGGATATTAGAGTGAGGGCATCATGTGGCAAGAAAAGCCAGACAGCTAAATGTCAGGCATTCCTGGAGTTAATTGAAAACAGGTAGCATACCTTCCTCGTTTATTAGCGCTCACTGTAGAGTGGAACATGAGCTAGCCACACTGCTACATGAGAACACATCAATGAGACACTACTTCATTAATAACAAGTGGTCTCTGGGTCCTGAAGGAGTAAAGGTAATATGATGTATATAAAACAGGAAGTGCCAGATCTATCCATGTTCCATACCCTTCCATGCTTTCTGTAAACTGGTTCATGGGGTAATAACGGCACATTTAATATTAATGGTTTTAACAGTGTGTGGTTTCTTAATAAGAAAGGGTTTATTTTCAGTAAAACTGATTGATTGAAACAAAGCAACAAGAATACATTAAAAATCAATGAAATATCAATGGAATTATGTGTAAATGAGAGAATGGATAGAAGAGATGGGAACATCATCACCTGCGAAAGCCTCGTACATGTATATCCTTCTCCTCTACTCTGTGCGTTAGCAGATGGAGAGAACACCCAATGGGCTGAGTCTGGTCCTCAAAGAGAGACAGAGGGACAGGAAGAGGAGCCTGTGGCTACAGGGCTAGTTGGGTTGGATTGATAACACTGTCCAATGCTCTTCTCCAGTACCATACTGACTGAGACTTCCAGATGGTGGATGGAACTGAACTGGAGGATGCCAAGGTTGTATGGTGTCAGTGGAGATGCGTGGCCATTTCAATTCAGTCAATTCAGGAAGTAAACTATAGTTTTAATCTAAACTATTTCGTTTTGACCTTCTAAATTGACTGAATTGAAATTGAATTCACACCAATCCTACACCAAACAGTTTAACAGTAGTCACCCATAGTGTAGTAACAGCCCTGCAGCCATTTGCAGGAGTTAGCCGGACACAGTTGTGTGTGTGTATCTTAAAGGCATTGATTTTTCATACAAACTTAGAAAAAGGTGCTACAGTATATATACAGTGAAGGAAATAGCATTTGATCCCCTGCTGATTTTGTACGTTTGCCACGGACAAAGAAATGATCCGTCTATAATTGTAATGGTAGGTTTATTTGAACAGTGAGAGACAGAATAACAATAAAAACATCCAGAAAAACGCATGTCAAAATTTTTTGAAATTGATTTGCATTAGGGAAATAAATATTTGACCCCTCTGCAAAACATGACTTAGTACTTGGTGGCAAAACCCTTGTTGGCAATCACAGAGATCAGATGTTTCTTGTAGTTGGCCACCAGGTTTACACACATCTCAGGAGGGATTTTGTCCCACTCCTCTTTGCAGATCTTCTCCAAGTCATTAAGGTTTCGAGGCTGATGTATGGCAACTCGAACCTTCAGCTCACCTTCAGCTGGCTAGGCCACTCCACGACCTTAATGTGCTTCTTCTTGAGCCAGTCCTTTGTTGCCTTGGCCATGTGTTTTGGGTCATTGTCATGCTGGAATACCCATCCACGACCCATTTTCAATGCCCTGGCTGAGGGAAGGAGGTTCTCACCCAAGATTTGACGGTACATGGCCCCGTCCATCGTCCCTTTGATGCAGTGAAGTTGTCCTGTCCCCTTAGCAGAAAAACACCCCCAAAGTATAATGTTTCCACCTCCATGTTTGGCAGTGGGGATGGTGTTCTTGGGGTCATAGGCAGCATTCCTCCTCCTTCAAACACGGAGAGTTGATGCCAAAGAGCTCCATTTTGGTCTCATCTGACCACAACACTTTCACCCAGTTATCCTCGGAATCATTCAGATGTTCATTGGCAAACTTCAGACAGGCATGTATATGTGCTTTCTTGAGCAAGGGGACCTTGCGGGCGCAGCAGGATTTCAGTCCTTCACGGCGTAATGTGTTACCAATTGTTTTCTTGGTGACTATGGTCCCAGTTGCCTTGAGATCACTGACAAGATCCTCCCGTGTAGTTCTGGGCTGATTACTCACCGTTCTCATGATCATTGCAACTCCATGAGGTGAGATCTTGCATGGAGCCCCAGGCCGAGGGAGATTGACGGTTCTTTTGTGTTTCTTTCATTTGCGAATAATCACTGTTGTCACCTTCTCACCAAGCTGCTTGGCGATAGTCTTGTAGTCCATTCCAGCCTTGTGTAGGTTTACAATCTTGTCCCAGACATCCTTGGAGAGCTCTTTGGTCTTGGCCATGGTGGAGAGTTTGGAATCTGATTGATTGCTTCTGTGGATAGGTGTCTTTTATACAGGTAACAAACTGAAATTAGGAGCACTGCCTTTAAGAGTGTGCTCCTAATCTCAGCTCGTTACCTGTATAAAAGACACCTGGGAGCCAGAAATCTTTCTGATTGAGAGGGGGTCAAATACTTATTTCCCTCACTGTAAGTCTACTCATTTAACGTTTTTTCTTTATTTGTACTATTTTCTACATTGGAGAATAGTAGTGAAGACATCAAAACTATGAAATAACACATGGAATCATGTAGTAACTAAAAAAGTGTTGAACAAATCAAAGTATATTTTATATTTGAGATTCTTCAAAGTAGCCACCCTTTGCCTTGATGACAGCTTTGCACACTTTTGGCATTCTCTCAACCAGCTTCATGAGGTAGTCACCTAGAATGCATTTCAATTAACAGGTGTGCTTGTTAAAAGTTAATTTGTGGATTTTTTTCCTTCTTAATGCTTTTGAGCCAATCAGTTGTGTTGTGACAAGGTAGGGGTGGTATACAACATATAGCCATAAATGGTTAAAAGACCAAGTCCATATTATGGCAAAAACAGCTCAAATAAGCAAAGAGAAACAGCAGTCTATCATTACTTTAAGACATGAAGGTCAGTCAATACAGAACATTTCAAGAACTTTGAACATTTCTTCAAGTGCTGTCGCAAAAACCACCAAGCGCTATGATGAAACTGTCTCTCGTGTCCACACATTTCAAGGTTGCCTTGAAACAATGACTGGTAAATGATCCAAGACCAGCTCAGTTAATCCCTACCATTGTGACAATGAGTCATCATAATGCTGCATCAAATGTACATGATCTTAGGGACATTGGCAAACACAATGTAAGTAATTAAATTGATGTACCCCTAATTGCACCAAATACATCTGTTTATCCTACAGATATTGTAAGCAGTAACCACGAGCCTATAAACCAGAGTTAAACTGTTAGCACTGAGGCGGTGTGCAATAGTAGGAAAACCAATTATGCAGCTCACCCTGCACTATCAGCTCCAATGTAAACAACATAAGTAAGTCTACCTCTGATACGCTTCCCAGTAAAGCATTAAAAACAATCAAGAAACCCAGGAAAGTGCTGAAATAGCCCATATTAACATATGTAGCCTAATAAACAAGGTCCATGAAGTCAATAACTTGCTTGTAACAGATGCCATTCATATTCTGACTATCTCTGAAACTCACTTAGATAATACCTTTGATGATACAATGGTAGCAATACATGGTTATAACATCTACCGAAAAGACAGAAATGCCAACGGGGGCGGTGTTGCCGTCTATATTCAGAACCACATTCCTGTTAAGCTTAGAGATGATCTAATGTTAAATACTGTTGAAGTAATATGGCTACAGGTTCATCTGCTTCACCTAAAGACCATTCTTGTGGGAAGCTGCTATAGACCACCAAGTGCTAACAGTCAGTATCTGGATAATATGTGTGAAATGCTTGATAATGTATGTGATATCAACAGAGAATTATATTTTATGGGTGATTTAAATATTGACTGGCTATCATTAAGCTGCCCACTCAGGAAAAAACTTCAAACTGTAACCAGTGCCTGCAACCTGAATCAGGTTGTCAGTCAAACTACCAGGGTAGTTTCAAACATCACAGGAATAAAATAATAATATATAATAATAATATATGCCATTTAGCAGATGCTTTTATCCAAAGCGACTTATGTCATGTGTGCATACATTCTACGTATGGGTGGTCCCGGGGACCGAACCCACTACCCTGGCGTTACAAGCGCCATGCTCTACCAACTGAGCTACAGAAGGACCTGTATTGATCACATCTTTACTAACGCTTCAGATATTTGCTTTAAAGCAGTATCCAAATCCATAGGATGAAGTGATCACAATATGTAGTGATTCATATGTTGAGGATGTAAAGAATATTTGCTGGTCTGTGGTGTGTAATCAAATCAAAGTTTATTTGTTACATGAGGAGCAACCAGACTCTGCACTTGACAAATTTATGAAACTACATATTCCAGTTACTAATAAGCACGCACCCATTAAGAAAATTACTGTGAAAACTATTAAATCCCCTTGGATTGATGAGGAATTGAAAAATTGTCTGGTTGAGAGGGGTGAGGCAAAAGGTATGGCAATTAAGTCTGGCAGCCCAACTGATTGGCAAACATACTTCAAATTAAGAAATCATGTGACTAACTAAATAAAAATAAACTACACTATGAAGCAAATATATATTATATAAAGAATGAGAGTAAAAAGCTTTGGGTCACCTGAAATGAAATTTTTGGGAAAAAAAGCCAACTTGGCTCCTTCAATCAGATGGCTCATTCATCACAAAGCCCACTGATATTGCAAACTACTTTAATGACTTGTTCATTGGCAAGATAAGAAAACTTAGGGATGCCATGCCAGCAACGAATGCTGACACTACTAAGTTTATCGTACCAAGTTATGAAAGACAAGAATTGTACTTTTGAATTCTGTAAAGTCAGTGTGGATGAGCTGAAAAACGTATTGTTGTCTATCAACAATGACAAGGCACCAGGGTCTGAGAATCTGGATGGAAATGACTGAGGATAATAGCAGATGATATTGCCACTCCTATTTGTCACATCTTCAATTTAAGCCTACTAGAGAGCGTGTGCCCTCAGGCCTGGAGGGAAGCTAAAGTCATTCCGCTACCCAAGAATTGTAAAGCCCCCTTTACTGGCTCAAATAGCTGACCAATCAGCCTGTTACCAACCCTTAGTAAACTTCTGGAAAAAATGGTGTTTGACCAGATACAATGTTATTTCACAGTAAACAAACTGACAACAGAATTCCAGTATGCTTATAGGGAAGGACACTCAACAAGCACTGCACTTACACAAATGACTGATGATTTGATGAGAGAAAATGATGATAAAACGATTGTGGGGGCTGTCTTGTTAGACTTCAGTGCAGCTTTTGACATTATCGATCATAGTCTTCTGCTGGAAAAACGTATGTGTTATGGCTTTACACTCCCTTCTATAATGTGGATAAAGAGTTACTTGTCTAACATAACACAGAGGATGTTCTTTGATGGAAGCCTCTCAAACATAATCCAGTTAGAATCAGGGTAGCTGTTTAGGCCCCTTGCTTTTTTCAATTTTTACTAACGACATGCCACTGACTTTGAGTAAAGCCAGAGTGTCTATGTATGCGAATGACTCAACAATATAAACGTCAGCTACTACAGCGACTGAAATGACTGCAGCACTCAACAAAGAGCTGGAGTTATTTTCAGAGTAGGTGGCAAGGAATAAGTTAGCCCTAAATATTTCTAAAATGAAAAGCATTGTATTTGGAAGAAAACACTCACTAAACCCTAGACCTCAACTAATTTTTGTACTGTACTATAATGAGAAAATTGAGCAAGTTGAGATGTCTAAACTGCTTGGATTAACCCTAGATTGTAAACTGTCATGGTCAAAACATATTGATGCAGTAGTAGCTATGATGGGTAGAAGTCTGTCTATAATAAAGCGATGCTCTGCCTTCTTAACAATACTATCAACAAGGCAGGTCCTACAGGCCCTAGTTTTGTCACACCTTGACTACTGTTCAGTCGTGTGGTCAGGTGCCACAAAAAAGGACTTTAAAAATTGCAACTGGCTCAGAACAGGGCAGCACGGCTGGCCCTTGGATGCACACAGAGAGCTAATATTAATAATATGCATGTCAATCTCTCCTGGCTGAAAGTGGAGGAGAGATTGACTTCATCACTACTTTTATTTATGAGAGGTGAATCCGACATGTTGAATGCGCCGAGCTGTCTGTCTAAACTACTGGCACACAGCCTGTACATCCATGCATACCCCACAATACATGCCACAAGAGGTCTCTTCACAGTCCCCAGGTCCAGAACAGACTATGGGAGGCGCACAGTACTACAGGGAACCATGACTACATGGAACTCTATTCCACATCAGGTAATAACAAATACAAATACAGGAAAGGAAGACTCAGAGTTACCTCTGCTGCAGAGGATAAGTTCATTAGAGTTACCAGCCTCAGAAATTGCAGACCAAATAAATGCTTCACAGAGGTCAAGTTAACAGACATACCTCAACATCAACTATTCAGAGGAGACTGTGTGAAACAAGCCTTCATGGTTGAATTGCTACAAAAAAACACTACTAAAGGACACCAATAAGAAGAAGAGACTTGCTTGGGCCAAGAAACACAAGCAATGGACATTAGACTGGTGGAAAAGTCCAAATTTGCCATTTTTGGTTCCAACAAAGTAAGTGAACGGAAGATCTCCACATGTGTGGTTCCCATCATGAAGCATGGAGGAGAAGGTGTGATTGTGTGGGAGTGCTTTGCTGGTGATACTGTCTGTGATTTATTTGGAATTCAAGGCACACTTAACCAGCATGGCTACTACAGCATTCTGCAGCGATACGCCATCCCATCTGGTTTGCGCTTATTGGGACTAGCATTTGTTTTTCAACAGGACAATGACCCAACACACCTCCAGGATGTGTAAAGGCTATTTGACCAAGAAGGAGAGTGATGGTGTCATGTTTGTCATTTATTATCATGTCTTGTCCCTGTGCTCCCCATGCTATTCGTTTCCCTCTGCTGGTCTTATTTGGTTCTTTCCCTCCTTCTATCCCTCTCTCTCCCCCCTCCCTCTCTCACTCTCTCGCTCTCTCTTCTCTCTATCGTTCCGTTCCTGCTCCCAGCTGTTCCTATTCCCCTAATCATCATTTAGTCTTCCCACACCTGTTCCCGATCCTTTCCCCCTGATTAGAGTCCCTATTTATTCCTTTGTGATCCGTTCCTGTCCCGTCGGTTCCTTGTTTTGTATTCACCATGCTGTGATTGTGTTTCGCCCTGTCCTGTCGTGTTTTTTGCCTTCATCAGATGCTGCGTGTGAGCAGGTGGCTCTATCAACTACGGCCTGCGCCTACCCGAAGCGACCTGCAGTCTGTGGCCGCTTCTCTAGTTATTCCCCTCTACAGACTAGAGGATTTTTGTTATTCCCTGTTTGGATTTAAATAAACTCTGTTTCTGTTAAGTCGCTTTTGGGTCCTCTTTCACCTGCATGACAGAAGGAACCGACCAAGGAATGGACCCAGCGACTTCAGACGCTCGTTACACTGCCGTCGAGATCCAAGGAGCCATGCTCGGCAGACACGAGCAGGAATTGTCTGCTGCTCGCCATGCCGTGGAGAACCTGGCCGCTCAGGTTTCCGACCTCTCTGGACAGTTCCAGAGTCTACGTCTCGTGCCACCTGTTACTTCCTGGCCTGCCGAGCCTCCAGAACCTAGGGTTAATAACCCACCTTGCTACTCCGGGCAGCCCACTGAGTGCCGCTCCTTTCTCACGCAGTGTGAGATTGTGTTCTCTCTCAACCCAACACATACTCTAGAGAGAGAGCTCGGGTTGCTTACGTCATTTCACTCCTTACTGGCCGGGCTCGAGAATGGGGCACAGCTATCTGGGAGGCAAGGGCTGATTGCTCTAACAAATTCCAGAACTTTAAAGAGGAGATGATTCGGGTTTTTGACCGTTCAGTTTTTGGTGGGGAGGCTTCTAGGGCCCTGGCTTCCTTATGCCAAGGTGAACGGTCCATAACGGATTATTCCATTGAGTTTCGCACTCTTGCTGCCTCTAGTGAGTGGAACGAGCCGGCGCTGCTCGCTCGTTTTCTGGAGGGACTCCACGCAGTGGTTAAGGATGAGATTCTCTCCCGGGAGGTTCCTTCAGATGTGGACTCTTTGATTGCTCTCGCCATCCGCATAGAACGACGGGTAGATCTTCGTCACCGGGCTCGTGGAAGAGAGCTCGCATCAACGGTGTTTCCCTGCTCCGCATCGCAACCATCTCCCTCCTCTGGCTTTGAGACTGAGCCCATGCAGCTGGGAGGGATTCGCATCTCGAATAAGGAGAGGGAACGGAGGATCACCAACCGCCTGTGCCTCTATTGCGGAGTTGCTGGACATTTTGTTAATTCATGTCCAGTAAAAGCCAGAGCTCATCTGTAAGCGGAGGGCTACAGGTGAGCGCAACTACTCAAGTCTCTCCATCAAGGTCCTGTACTACTTTGTCGGTCCACCTACGCTGGACCGGTTCGGGTGCTACATGTAGTGCCTTGATAGACTCTGGGGCTGAGGGTTGTTTCATGGACGAAGCATGGGATTCCTTTCAGAGAGTTAGATAAGCCTACGCCCATGTTCGCCTTAGATGGTAGTCATCTTCCCAGTATCAGATTTGAGACACTACCTTTAACCCTCACAGTATCTGGTAACCACAGTGAGACTATTTCTTTTTTGATTTTCCGTTCACCGTTTACACCTGTTGTTTTGGGTCATCCCTGGCTAGTATGTCATAATCCTTCTATTAATTGGTCTAGTAATTCTATCCTATCCTGGAACGTTTCTTGTCATGTGAAGTGTTTAATGTCTGCCATCCCTCCCGTTTCTTCTGTCCCTACTTCTCAGGAGGAACCTGGCGATTTGACAGGAGTGCCGGAGGAATATCATGATCTGCGCACGGTCTTCAGTCGGTCCCGAGCCAACTCCCTTCCTCCTCACCGGTCGCATGATTGTAGTATTGATCTCCTTCCGGGGACCACTCCTCCTCGAGGTAGACTATACTCTCTGTCGGCTCCCGAACGTAAGGCTCTCGAGGATTATTTGTCTGTGTCTCTTGACGCCGGTACCATAGTGCCTTCTTCTTCTCCGGCCGGGGCGGGGTTCTTTTTGTTAAGAAGAAGGACGGTACTCTGCGCCCCTGCGTGGATTATCGAGGGCTGAATGACATAACGGTTAAGAATCGTTATCCGCTTCCCCTTATGTCATCAGCCTTCGAGATTCTGCAGGGAGCCAGGTGCTTTACTAAGTTGGACCTTCGTAACGCTTACCATCTCGTGCGCATCAGAGAGGGGGACGAGTGGAAAACGGCGTTTAACACTCCGTTAGGGCATTTTGAGTACCGGGTTCTGCCGTTCGGTCTCGCCAATGCGCCAGCTGTTTTTCAGGCATTAGTTAATGATGTTCTGAGAGACATGCTGAACATTTTTGTTTTTGTCTATCTTGACGATATCCTGATTTTTTCTCCGTCACTCGAGATTCATGTTCAGCACGTTCGACGTGTTCTACAGCGCCTTTTAGAGAATTGTCTCTACGTAAAGGCTGAGAAGTGCTCTTTTCATGTCTCCTCCGTTACTTTTCTCGGTTCCGTTATTTCCGCTGAAGGCATTCAGATGGATTCCGCTAAGGTCCAAGCTGTCAGTGATTGGCCCGTTCCAAGGTCACGTGTCGAGTTGCAGCGCTTTTTAGGTTTCGCTAATTTCTATCGGCGTTTCATTCGTAATTTCGGTCAAGTTGCTGCCCCTCTCACAGCTCTTACTTCTGTCAAGACGTGTTTTAAGTGGTCCGGTTCCGCCCAGGGAGCTTTTGATCTTCTAAAAGAACGTTTTACGTCCGCTCCTATCCTCGTTACTCCTGACGTCACTAGACAATTCATTGTCGAGGTTGACGCTTCAGAGGTAGGCGTGGGAGCCATTCTATCCCAGCGCTTCCAGTCTGACGATAAGGTTCATCCTTGCGCTTATTTTTCTCATCGCCTGTCGCCATCTGAGCGCAACTATGATGTGGGTAACCGTGAACTGCTCGCCATCCGCTTAGCCCTAGGCGAATGGCGACAGTGGTTGAGGGGGCGACCGTTCCTTTGTCGTTTGGACAGACCATAAGAACCTTGAGTACATCCGTTCTGCCAAACGACTTAATGCCCGTCAAGCTCGTTGGGCGTTGTTTTTCGCTCGTTTCGAGTTTGTGATTTCTTACCGTCCGGGTAGCAAGAACACCAAGCCTGATGCCTTATCCCGTCTGTTTAGTTCTTCTGTGGCTTCTACTGATCCCGAGGGGATTCTTCCTTATGGGCGTGTTGTCGGGTTAACAGTCTGGGGAATTGAAAGACAGGTTAAGCAAGCACTCACGCACACTGCGTCGCCGCGCGCTTGTCCTAGTAACCTCCTTTTCGTTCCTGTTTCCACTCGTCTGGCTGTTCTTCAGTGGGCTCACTCTGCCAAGTTAGCTGGTCATCCCGGTGTTCGAGGCACTCTTGCGTCTATTCGCCAGCGCTTTTGGTGGCCGACTCAGGAGCGTGACACGCGCCGTTTCGTGGCTGCTTGTTCGGACTGCGCGCAGACTAAGTCGGGTAACTCTCCTCCTGCCGGTCGTCTCAGACCGCTCCCCATTCCTTCTCGACCATGGTCTCACATTGCCTTAGACTTCATTACCGGTCTGCCTTTGTCTGCGGGGAAGACTGTGATTCTGACGGTTGTCGATAGGTTCTCTAAGGCGGCACATTTCATTCCCCTCGCTAAACTTCCTTCCGCTAAGGAGACGGCACAAATCATTATTGAGAATGTATTCAGAATTCATGGCCTCCCGTTAGACGCCGTTTCAGACAGAGGCCCGCAATTCACGTCACAGTTTTGGAGGGAGTTCTGTCGTTTGATTGGTGCGTCCGTCAGTCTCTCTTCCGGGTTTCATCCCCAGTCTAACGGTCAAGCAGAGAGGGCCAATCAGACGATTGGTCGCATACTACGCAGCCTTTCTTTCAGAAACCCTGCGTCTTGGGCAGAACAGCTCCCCTGGGCAGAATACGCTCACAATTCGCTTCCTTCGTCTGCTACCGGGTTATCTCCGTTTCAGAGTAGTCTGGGTTACCAGCCTCCTCTGTTCTCATCCCAGCTTGCCGAGTCCAGCGTTCCCTCCGCTCAAGCGTTTGTCCAACGTTGTGAGCGCACCTGGAGGAGGGTGAGGTCTGCACTTTGCCGTTACAGGGCACAGACGGTGAGAGCCGCCAATAAACGCAGGATTAAGAGTCCAAGGTATTGTTGCGGCCAGAGAGTGTGGCTTTCCACTCGCAACCTTCCTCTTACGACAGCTTCTCGTAAGTTGACTCCGCGGTTCATTGGTCCGTTCCGTGTCTCCCAGGTCGTCAATCCTGTCGCTGTGCGACTGCTTCTTCCGCGACATCTTCGTCGCGTCCATCCTGTCTTCCATGTCTCCTGTGTTAAGCCCTTTCTTCGCACCCCGTTCGTCTTCCCTCCCCCTCCCGTCCTTGTCGAGCGCACCTATTTACAAGGTACATAAGATCATGGACATGCGTTCTCGGGGACGGGGTCACCAATACCTAGTGGATTGGGAGGGTTACGGTCCTGAGGAGAGGAGTTGGGTTCCGTCTCGGGACGTGCTGGACCGTTCACTCATCGATGATTTCCTCCGTTGCCGCCAGGATTCCTCCTCGAGTGCGCCAGGAGGCGCTCGGTGAGTGGGGGGGTACTGTCATGTTTGTCATTTATTATCATGTCTTGTCCCTGTGCTCCCCATGCTATTCGTTTCCCTCTGCTGGTCTTATTTGGTTCTTTCTGTTATGCAGGTGAAGGAGGACCCAAACGCGACTTAACAGAAACAGAGTTTATTAATGCTCAAAACCGAATAACTGAAATCCTCTAGATAGTAGAGGGGAAAACAACTGGAGAAGCGGCCACAGACTGCAGGTCGCTTCGGGTAGGCGCAGGCCGTAGTCAACTGAGACACCTGCTCACACGCAGCGTCTGAAGAAGGCACAAAACACGACAGGACAGGGTGATACACAATCACGGCAAAAAACACGACAGGACAGGGCGAAACGCAATTACAGCATGGAATACAAAACAAGGAACCGACGGAACAGGAACGGATCACAAAGGAATAAATAGGGAGTCTAATCAGGGGAAAGGATCGGGAACAGGTGTGGAAAGACTAAATGATGATTAGGGGAATAGGAACAGCTGGGAGCAGGAACGGAACGACAGAGAGAAGAGAGAGCGAGAGAGTGAGAGAGGGAGGGGGAGAGAGAAGGATAGAACCAAACAAGACCAGCAGAGGGAAACGAATAGCATGGGGAGCACAGGGACAAGACATGACAATGAATGACAAACATGACAGTACCCCCCCACTCACCGAGCGCCTCCTGGCGCACTCGAGGAGGAATCCTGGCGGCAACGGAGGAAATCATCGATGAGCGAACGGTCCAGCACGTCCCGAGACGGAACCCAACTCCTCTCCTCAGGACCGTAACCCTCCCAATCCACTAGGTATTGGTGACCCCGTCCCCGAGAACGCATGTCCATAATTTTATGTACCTTGTAAATAGGTGCGCTCTCGACAAGGACGGGAGGGGGAGGGAAGACGAACGGGGTGCGAAGAAAGGGCTTAACACAGGAGACATGGAAGACAGGATGGACGCGACGAAGATGTCGCGGAAGAAGCAGTCGCACAGCGACAGGATTGACGACCTGGGAGACACGGAACGGACCAATGAACCGCGGAGTCAACTTACGAGAAGCTGTCGTAAGAGGAAGGTTGCGAGTGGAAAGCCACACTCTCTGGCCGCAACAATACCTTGGACTCTTAATCCTGCGTTTATTGGCGGCTCTCACCGTCTGTGCCCTGTAACGGCAAAGTGCAGACCTCACCCTCCTCCAGGTGCGCTCACAACGTTGGACAAACGCTTGAGCGGAGGGAACGCTGGACTCGGCAAGCTGGGATGAGAACAGAGGAGGCTGGTAACCCAGACTACTCTGAAACGGAGATAACCCGGTAGCAGACGAAGGAAGCGAATTGTGAGCGTATTCTGCCCAGGGGAGCTGTTCTGCCCAAGACGCAGGGTTCCTGAAAGAAAGGCTGCGTAGTATGCGACCAATCGTCTGATTGGCCCTCTCTGCTTGACCGTTAGACTGGGGATGAAACCCGGAAGAGAGACTGACGGACGCACCAATCAAACGACAGAACTCCCTCCAAAACTGTGACGTGAATTGCGGACCTCTGTCTGAAACGGCGTCTAACGGGAGGCCATGAATTCTGAATACATTCTCAATAATGATTTGTGCCGTCTCCTTAGCGGAAGGAAGTTTAGCGAGGGGAATGAAATGTGCCGCCTTAGAGAACCTATCGACAACCGTCAGAATCACAGTCTTCCCCGCAGACAAAGGCAGACCGGTAATGAAGTCTAAGGCAATGTGAGACCATGGTCGAGAAGGAATGGGGAGCGGTCTGAGACGACCGGCAGGAGGAGAGTTACCCGACTTAGTCTGCGCGCAGTCCGAACAGGCAGCCACGAAACGGCGCGTGTCACGCTCCTGAGTCGGCCACCAAAAGCGCTGGCGAATAGACGCAAGAGTGCCTCGAACACCGGGATGACCCGCTAACTTGGCAGAGTGAGCCCACTGAAGAACAGCCAGACGAGTGGAAACAGGAACGAAAAGGAGGTTACTAGGACAAGCGCGCGGCGACGCAGTGTGCGTGAGTGCTTGCTTAACCTGTCTTTCAATTCCCCAGACTGTTAACCCGACAACACGCCCATAAGGAAGAATCCCCTCGGGATCAGTAGAAGCCACAGAAGAACTAAACAGACGGGATAAGGCATCAGGCTTGGTGTTCTTGCTACCCGGACGGTAAGAAATCACAAACTCGAAACGAGCGAAAAACAACGCCCAACGAGCTTGACGGGCATTAAGTCGTTTGGCAGAACGGATGTACTCAAGGTTCTTATGGTCTGTCCAAACGACAAAAGGAACGGTCGCCCCCTCCAACCACTGTCGCCATTCGCCTAGGGCTAAGCGGATGGCGAGCAGTTCACGGTTACCCACATCATAGTTGCGCTCAGATGGCGACAGGCGATGAGAAAAATAAGCGCAAGGATGAACCTTATCGTCAGACTGGGAGCGCTGGGATAGAATGGCTCCCACGCCTACCTCTGAAGCGTCAACCTCGACAATGAATTGTCTAGTGACGTCAGGAGTAACGAGGATAGGAGCGGACGTAAAACGTTCTCTTAGAAGATCAAAAGCTCCCTGGGCGGAACCGGACCACTTAAAACACGTCTTGACAGAAGTAAGAGCTGTGAGAGGGGCAACAACTTGACCGAAATTACGAATGAAACGCCGATAGAAATTAGCGAAACCTAAGAAGCGCTGCAACTCGACACGTGACCTTGGAACGGGCCAATCACTGACAGCTTGGACCTTAGCGGAATCCATCTGAATGCCTTCAGCGGAAATAACGGAACCGAGAAAAGTAACGGAGGAGACATGAAAAGAGCACTTCTCAGCCTTTACGTAGAGACAATTCTCTAAAAGGCGCTGTAGAACACGTCGAACGTGCTGAACATGAATCTCGAGTGACGGAGAAAAAATCAGGATATCGTCAAGATAGACAAAAACAAAAATGTTCAGCATGTCTCTCAGAACATCATTAACTAATGCCTGAAAAACAGCTGGCGCATTGGCGAGACCGAACGGCAGAACCCGGTACTCAAAATGCCCTAACGGAGTATTAAACGCCGTTTTCCACTCGTCCCCCTCTCTGATGCGCACGAGATGGTAAGCGTTACGAAGGTCCAACTTAGTAAAGCACCTGGCTCCCTGCAGAATCTCGAAGGCTGATGACATAAGGGGAAGCGGATAACGATTCTTAACCGTTATGTCATTCAGCCCTCGATAATCCACGCAGGGGCGCAGAGTACCGTCCTTCTTCTTAACAAAAAGAACCCCGCCCCGGCCGGAGAGGAAGAAGGCACTATGGTACCGGCGTCAAGAGACACAGACAAATAATCCTCGAGAGCCTTACGTTCGGGAGCCGACAGAGAGTATAGTCTACCTCGAGGAGGAGTGGTCCCCGGAAGGAGATCAATACTACAATCATACGACCGGTGAGGAGGAAGGGAGTTGGCTCGGGACCGACTGAAGACCGTGCGCAGATCATGATATTCCTCCGGCACTCCTGTCAAATCGCCAGGTTCCTCCTGAGAAGTAGGGACAGAAGAAATGGGAGGGATGGCAGACATTAAACACTTCACATGACAAGAAACGTTCCAGGATAGGATAGAATTACTAGACCAATTAATAGAAGGATTATGACATACAAGCCAGGGGTGACCCAAAACAACAGGTGTAAACGGTGAACGGAAAATCAAAAAGACATAGTCTCACTGTGGTTACCAGATACTGTGAGAGTTAAAGGTAGTGTCTCAAATTTGATACTGGGAAGATGACTACCATCTAAGGCAAACATGGGCGTAGGCCTGTCTAACGGTCTGAAAGGAATGTTATGTTTCCGAGCCCATGCTTCGTCCATGAAACAACCCTCAGCCCCAGAGTCAATCAAAGCACTGCATGTAGCACCCGAACCGGTCCAGCGTAGATGGACCGACATAGTAGTACAAGATCTAGATGAAGGGACCTGAGTAGTAGCGCTCACCAGTAGCCCTCCGCTTACTGATGGGCTCTGGCCTCTTACTGGACATGAAATAACAAAATGTCCAGCAACTCCGCAATAGAGGCACAGGCGGTTGGTGATCCTCTGTTCCCTCTCCTTATTCGAGATGCGAATCCCTCCCAGCTGCATGGGCTCAGTCTCAAAGCCAGAGGGAGATGGTTGCGATGCGGAGCAGGGAAACACCGTTGATGCGAGCTCTCTTCCACGAGCCCGGTGACGAAGATCTACCCGTCGTTCTATGCGGATGGCGAGAGCAATCAAGGAGTCCACATCTGAAGGAACCTCCCGGGAGAGAATCTCATCCTTAACCACTGCGTGGAGTCCCTCCAGAAAACGAGCGAGCAGCGCCGGCTCGTTCCACTCACTAGAGGCAGCAAGAGTGCGAAACTCAATGGAATAATCCGTTATGGACCGTTCACCTTGGCATAAGGAAGCCAGGGCCCTAGAAGCCTCCTCACCAAAAACTGAACGGTCAAAAACCCGAATCATCTCCTCTTTAAAGTTCTGGAATCTGTTAGAGCAATCAGCCCTTGCCTCCCAGATAGCTGTGCCCCATTCTCGAGCCCGGCCAGTAAGGAGTGAAATGACGAAAGCAACCCGAGCTCTCTCTCTAGAGTATGTGTGGGGTTGGAGAGAGAACACAATCTCACACTGCGTGAGAAAGGAGCGGCATTCAGTGGGCTGCCCGGAGTAGCAAGGTGGGTTATTAACCCTGGGTTCAGGAGGCTCGGCAGGCCAGGGAGTAACAGGTGGCACGAGACGTAGACTCTGGAACTGTCCAGAGAGGTCGGAAACCTGAGCGGCCAGGTTCTCCACGGCATGGCGAGCAGCAGACAATTCCTGCTCGTGTCTGCCGAGCATGGCTCCTTGGATCTCGACGACAGTGTAACGAGCGTCTGAAGTCGCTGGGTCCATTCTTTGGTCGGTTCCTTCTGTTATGCAGGTGAAGGAGGACCCAAACGCGACTTAACAGAAACAGAGTTTATTAATGCTCAAAACCGAATAACTGAAATCCTCTAGATAGTAGAGGGAAAACAACTGGAGAAGCGGCCACAGACTGCAGGTCGCCGGGTAGGCGCAGGCCGTAGTCAACTGAGACACCTGCTCACACGCAGCGTCTGAAGAAGGCACAAAACACGACAGGACAGGGTGATACACAATCACGGCAAAAACACGACAGGACAGGGCGAAACGCAATTACAGCATGGAATACAAAACAAGGAACCGACGGAACAGGAACGGATCACAAAGGAATAAATAGGGAGTCTAATCAGGGGAAAGGATCGGGAACAGGTGTGGAAAGACTAAATGATGATTAGGGGAATAGGAACAGCTGGGAGCAGGAACGGAACGACAGAGAGAAGAGAGAGCGAGAGAGTGAGAGAGGGAGGGGGAGAGAGAAGGATAGAACCAAACAAGACCAGCAGAGGGAAACGAATAGCATGGGGAGCACAGGGACAAGACATGACAATGAATGACAAACATGACACTTTCCCTCCTTCTATCCCTCTCTCTCCCCCTCCCTCTCTCACTCTCTCGCTCTCTCTTCTCTCTATCGTTCGTTCCTGCTCCCAGCTGTTCCTATTCCCCTAATCATCATTTAGTCTTCCCACACCTGTTCCCGATCCTTTCCCCCTGATTAGAGTCCCTATTTATTCCTTTGTGATCCGTTCCTGTCCCGTCGGTTCCTTGTTTTGTATTCACCATGCTGTGATTGTGTTTCGCCCTGTCCTGTCGTGTTTTTTGCCTTCATCAGATGCTGCGTGTGAGCAGGTGGCTCTATCAACTACGGCCTGCGCCTACCCGAAGCGACCTGCAGTCTGTGGCCGCTTCTCTAGTTATTCCCCTCTACAGACTAGAGGATTTTTGTTATTCCCTGTTTGGATTTAAATAAACTCTGTTTCTGTTAAGTCGCTTTTGGGTCCTCTTTCACCTGCATGACAGATGGAGTGCTGCATCAGATGACCTGGTGTCCACAATCACCCGATCTCAACCAAATTGAGATGGTTTGGGATAAGTTGGACCGCAGAGTAAAGGAAAAGCAGCCAAAAAGTGCTCAGCATATGTGGGAACTCCAAGACTGTTGGAAAAGCATTCCAGGTGAAGCTGGTTGAGAGAATGCCAAGAGTGTGAAGCTGTCATCAAGTCAAACTGTGGCTACTTTGAAGAATCTCAAATATAAAATATATTTTGATTTGTTTAACACTTTTTTGGTTACTACATGATTCCATATATGTTATTTCATAGTTTTGATGTCTTCACTATTATTCTACAATAATAATAGAATAATAGTAAACATAAAGAAAAAACCTTGAATGAGTTAGTGTGTCCAATTACTTGACTGGGACTGTATATATATATTTTTTTCTTCTTCAGTATAGAACCTAAAGGGGTTAATCGGCTGTCCCCATAGGATTACCCTTTGAAAAACCCTTTGGTTCCAGGTAGAACCCTCTGGTTCAGGTAGATCCCTTTTGGTTCCAAGTAGAACACTTTCCACAGAGGGTTTTATATGGATCTCAAAGGGGTTATCCTATAGGAACAGCCAAAGAACCCTTTTGGAACCCATTTTTCAAAGAGTGTAAGAATCAGTCAATTGGTTTTAATGTCATTCCCCATGCCTTTCCTAACCATGGCCTAACCTTGGAGATCTGCACTCATTAGTCATAACGTCTGTAGAGACATATTATCTGCAGGCTAATGTTTACTGAGGGATATGAAACTAAACCTATTTGAGTTTGAATAAAGCAGTGTGCTTTCTAGTAAAGGGATAGTGTGATGGTTTCCTGCAGTTGGGGTTTGGTTTGCTTGCATCACGACCACAGTAACTCTGGATTACCTGTCTGGCTGAGCTCACACAGACAGACAGACAGACAGACAGACAGACAGACAGACAGACAGACAGACAGACAGACAGACAGACAGACAGACAGACAGACAGACAACCCCCCCATCCCGGGCTCTGCATGCCCCAGATTCAGAGGACGTGCTGCTAGCTGGCCCCAGTGGAGGTGGGAGATGGAGACTGAGAGGAGATTGGAACCAGATGAATGCTGTGTTTACAGGCTAAAGCCCCATCCGTCCCCACACTGGGCTTCTATTCCATATCTCTATCACCTCCAATCCCAGATTAAAACAATGTAGGGAGACGCCATGCCAAACACTGGGCTAGAATAGGGTGTGTGTGTGTGTGTGTGTGTGTGTGTGTGTGTGTGTGTGTGTGTGTGTGTGTGTGTGTGTGTGTGTGTGTGTGTGTGTGTGTGTGTGTGTGTGTGTGTGTGTGTGTGTGTGTGTGTGTGTGTGTGTGTGTGTGTGTGTCCATGCGCGCGTGCGAGCGGGCGTCCGAGCATGTGTGTGTGTGTGTAAGAGAAAGAGTTGGACTAAGCCCCAGAGGGTGTGTGGAGGATTCTGCTTGCCATAATAATCCTACTTCCAAGTACGTTGTTGGTGTTTAGAATTTTCATTTTGATGTTTAACGCTCTAGAGACAAGCTACACCAGACACATTAGTCAATGTAGTAAGACTGCTGTATTACAGAAAGGATGAAATAAACACGCTGGCTACAATCGAGCAGAGAAACACCAAAGGGGTAAATGGGGATTCAGACAACAACATGTACACCCCACCACTTTTTTGGTAAACAGCTGAGGGATAGGGAGAGTAAAACAGATTAACTAAACTCGTAATGTCATGTTTGTCATTTATTGTCATGTCTTGTCCCTGTGCTCCCCATGCTATTCGTTTCCCTCTGCTGGTCTTGTTTGGTTCTTTCCCTCCTTCTATCCCTCTCTCTCCCCCTCCCTCTCTCACTCTCTCGCTCTCTCTTCTCTCTGTCGTTCCGTTCCTGCTCCCAGCTGTTCCTATTCCCCTAATCATCATTTAGTCTTCCCACACCTGTTCCCGATCCTTTCCCCTGATTAGAGTCCCTATTTATTCCTTTGTGATCCGTTCCTGTCCCGTCGGTTCCTTGCATTGTATTCACCATGCTGTGATTGCGTTTCGCCCTGTCCTGTCGTGTTTTTGCCGTGATTGTGTATCACCCTGTCCTGTCGTGTTTTGTGCCTTCATCAGATGCTGCGTGTGAGCAGGTGTCTCAGTCGACTACGGCCTGCGCCTACCCGAAGCGACCTGCAGTCTGTGGCCGCTTCTCCAGTTGTTTCCACTCTACAAGTCTAGAGGATTTCTGTTATTCCGTTTTGGACTTTAATAAACTCTGTTTCTGTTAAGTCGCGTTTGGGTCCTCTTTCACCTGCATGACAGAAGGAACCGACCAAGGAATGGACCCAGCGACTTCAGACGCTCGTTACACTGCCGTCGAGATCCAAGGAGCCATGCTCGGCAGACACGAGCAGGAATTGTCTGCTGCTCGCCATGCCGTGGAAAACCTGGCTGCTCAGGTTTCCGACCTCTCTGGACAGTTCCAGAGTCTACGTCTCGTGCCACCTGTTACTTCCTGGCCTGCCGAGCCTCCAGAACCTAGGGTTAATAACCCACCTTGCTACTCCGGGCAGCCCACTGAGTGCCGCTCCTTTCTCACGCAGTGTGAGATTGTGTTCTCTCTCCAACCCAACACATACTCTAGAGAGAGAGCTCGGGTTGCTTACGTCATTTCACTCCTTACTGGCCGGGCTCGAGAATGGGGCACAGCTATCTGGGAGGCAAGGGCTGTTTGCTCTAACGATTTCCAGAACTTTAAAGAGGAGATGATTCGGGTTTTTGACCGTTCAGTTTTTGGTGGGGAGGCTTCTAGGGCCCTGGCTTCCTTATGCCAAGGTGAACGGTCCATAACGGATTATTCCATTGAGTTTCGCACTCTTGCTGCCTCTAGTGAGTGGAACGAGCCGGCGCTGCTCGCTCGTTTTCTGGAGGGACTCCACGCAGTGGTTAAGGATGAGATTCTCTCCCGGGAGGTTCCATCAGATGTGGATTCTTTGATTGCTCTCGCCATCCGCATAGAACGACGGGTAGATCTTCGTCACCGGGCTCGTGGAAGAGAGCTCGCATCAACGGTGTTTCCCTGCTCCGCATCGCAACCATCTCCCTCCTCTGGCTTTGAGACTGAGCCCATGCAGCTGGGAGGGATTCGCATCTCGAATAAGGAGAGGGAACGGAGGATCACCAACCGCCTGTGCCTCTATTGCGGAGTTGCTGGACATTTTGTTAATTCATGTCCAGTAAGAGGCCAGAGCCCATCAGTAAGCGGAGGGCTACTGGTGAGCGCTACTACTCAGGTCCCTTCATCTAGATCTTGTACTACTATGTCGGTCCATCTACGCTGGACCGGTTCGGGTGCTACATGCAGTGCTTTGATTGACTCTGGGGCTGAGGGTTGTTTCATGGACGAAGCATGGGTTCGGAAACATAACATTCCTTTCAGACCGTTAGACAGGCCTACGCCCATGTTTGCCTTAGATGGTAGTCATCTTCCCAGTATCAAATTTGAGACACTACCTTTAACTCTCACAGTATCTGGTAACCACAGTGAGACTATTTCTTTTTTGATTTTCCGTTCACCGTTTACACCTGTTGTTTTGGGTCATCCCTGGCTAGTATGTCATAATCCTTCTATTAATTGGTCTAGTAATTCTATCCTATCCTGGAACGTTTCTTGTCATGTGAAGTGTTTAATGTCTGCCATCCCTCCCGTTTCTTCTGTCCCTACTTCTCAGGAGGAACCTGGCGATTTGACAGGAGTGCCGGAGGAATATCATGATCTGCGCACGGTCTTCAGTCGGTCCCGAGCCAACTCCCTTCCTCCTCACCGGTCGTATGATTGTAGTATTGATCTCCTTCCGGGGACCACTCCTCCTCGAGGTAGACTATACTCTCTGTCGGCTCCCGAACGTAAGGCTCTCGAGGATTATTTGTCTGTGTCTCTTGACGCCGGTACCATAGTGCCTTCTTCCTCTCCGGCCGGGCGGGGTTCTTTTTGTTAAGAAGAAGGACGGTACTCTGCGCCCCTGCGTGGATTATCGAGGGCTGAATGACATAACGGTTAAGAATCGTTATCCGCTTCCCCTTATGTCATCAGCCTTCGAGATTCTGCAGGGAGCCAGGTGCTTTACTAAGTTGGACCTTCGTAACGCTTACCATCTCGTGCGCATCAGAGAGGGGGGACGAGTGGAAAACGGCGTTTAATACTCCGTTAGGGCATTTTGAGTACCGGGTTCTGCCGTTCGGTCTCGCCAATGCGCCAGCTGTTTTTCAGGCATTAGTTAATGATGTTCTGAGAGACATGCTGAACATTTTTGTTTTTGTCTATCTTGACGATATCCTGATTTTTTCTCCGTCACTCGAGATTCATGTTCAGCACGTTCGACGTGTTCTACAGCGCCTTTTAGAGAATTGTCTCTACGTAAAGGCTGAGAAGTGCTCTTTTCATGTCTCCTCCGTTACTTTTCTCGGTTCCGTTATTTCCGCTGAAGGCATTCAGATGGATTCCGCTAAGGTCAAGCTGTCAGTGATTGGCCCGTTCCAAGGTCACGTGTCGAGTTGCAGCGCTTTTTAGGTTTCGCTAATTTCTATCGGCGTTTCATTCGTAATTTCGGTCAAGTTGCTGCCCCTCTCACAGCTCTTACTTCTGTCAAGACGTGTTTTAAGTGGTCCGGTTCCGCCCAGGGAGCTTTTGATCTTCTAAAAGAACGTTTTACGTCCGCTCCTATCCTCGTTACTCCTGACGTCACTAGACAATTCATTGTCGAGGTTGACGCTTCAGAGGTAGGCGTGGGAGCCATTCTATCCCAGCGCTTCCAGTCTGACGATAAGGTTCATCCTTGCGCTTATTTTTCTCATCGCCTGTCGCCATCTGAGCGCAACTATGATGTGGGTAACCGTGAACTGCTCGCCATCCGCTTAGCCCTAGGCGAATGGCGACAGTGGTTGGAGGGGGCGACCGTTCCTTTTGTCGTTTGGACAGACCATAAGAACCTTGAGTACATCCGTTCTGCCAAACGACTTAATGCCCGTCAAGCTCGTTGGGCGTTGTTTTTCGCTCGTTTCGAGTTTGTGATTTCTTACCGTCCGGGTAGCAAGAACACCAAGCCTGATGCCTTATCCCGTCTGTTTAGTTCTTCTGTGGCTTCTACTGATCCCGAGGGGATTCTTCCTTATGGGCGTGTTGTCGGGTTAACAGTCTGGGGAATTGAAAGACAGGTTAAGCAAGCACTCACGCACACTGCGTCGCCGCGCGCTTGTCCTAGTAACCTCCTTTTCGTTCCTGTTTCCACTCGTCTGGCTGTTCTTCAGTGGGCTCACTCTGCCAAGTTAGCGGGTCATCCCGGTGTTCGAGGCACTCTTGCGTCTATTCGCCAGCGCTTTTGGTGGCCGACTCAGGAGCGTGACACGCGCCGTTTCGTGGCTGCTTGTTCGGACTGCGCGCAGACTAAGTCGGGTAACTCTCCTCCTGCCGGTCGTCTCAGACCGCTCCCCATTCCTTCTCGACCATGGTCTCACATTGCCTTAGACTTCATTACCGGTCTGCCTTTGTCTGCGGGGAAGACTGTGATTCTGACGGTTGTCGATAGGTTCTCTAAGGCGGCACATTTCATTCCCCTCGCTAAACTTCCTTCCGCTAAGGAGACGGCACAAATCATTATTGAGAATGTATTCAGAATTCATGGCCTCCCGTTAGACGCCGTTTCAGACAGAGGCCCGCAATTCACGTCACAGTTTTGGAGGGAGTTCTGTCGTTTGATTGGTGCGTCCGTCAGTCTCTCTTCCGGGTTTCATCCCCAGTCTAACGGTCAAGCAGAGAGGGCCAATCAGACGATTGGTCGCATACTACGCAGCCTTTCTTTCAGAAACCCTGCGTCTTGGGCAGAACAGCTCCCCTGGGCAGAATACGCTCACAATTCGCTTCCTTCGTCTGCTACCGGGTTATCTCCGTTTCAGAGTAGTCTGGGTTACCAGCCTCCTCTGTTCTCATCCCAGCTTGCCGAGTCCAGCGTTCCCTCCGCTCAAGCGTTTGTCCAACGTTGTGAGCGCACCTGGAGGAGGGTGAGGTCTGCACTTTGCCGTTACAGGGCACAGACGGTGAGAGCCGCCAATAAACGCAGGATTAAGAGTCCAAGGTATTGTTGCGGCCAGAGAGTGTGGCTTTCCACTCGCAACCTTCCTCTTACGACAGCTTCTCGTAAGTTGACTCCGCGGTTCATTGGTCCGTTCCGTGTCTCCCAGGTCGTCAATCCTGTCGCTGTGCGACTGCTTCTTCCGCGACATCTTCGTCGCGTCCATCCTGTCTTCCATGTCTCCTGTGTTAAGCCCTTTCTTCGCACCCCGTTCGTCTTCCCTCCCCCCTCCCGTCCTTGTCGAGAGCGCACCTATTTACAAGGTACATAAGATTATGGACATGCGTTCTCGGGACGGGGTCACCAATACCTAGTGGATTGGGAGGGTTACGGTCCTGAGGAGAGGAGTTGGGTTCCGTCTCGGGACGTGCTGGACCGTTCGCTCATCAATGATTTCCTCCGTTGCCGCCAGGATTCCTCCTCGAGTGCGCCAGGAGGCGCTCGGTGAGTGGGGGGTACTGTCATGTTTGTCATTTATTGTCATGTCTTGTCCCTGTGCTCCCCATGCTATTCGTTTCCCTCTGCTGGTCTTGTTTGGTTCTTTCCCTCCTTCTATCCCTCTCTCTCCCCCTCCCTCTCTCACTCTCTCGCTCTCTCTTCTCTCTGTCGTTCCGTTCCTGCTCCCAGCTGTTCCTATTCCCCTAATCATCATTTAGTCTTCCCACACCTGTTCCCGATCCTTTCCCTGATTAGAGTCCCTATTTATTCCTTTGTGATCCGTTCCTGTCCCGTCGGTTCCTTGCATTGTATTCACCATGCTGTGATTGCGTTTCGCCCTGTCCTGTCGTGTTTTTGCCGTGATTGTGTATCACCCTGTCCTGTCGTGTTTTGTGCCTTCATCAGATGCTGCGTGTGAGCAGGTGTCTCAGTCGACTACGGCCTGCGCCTACCCGAAGCGACCTGCAGTCTGTGGCCGCTTCTCCAGTTGTTTCCACTCTACAAGTCTAGAGGATTTCTGTTATTCCGTTTTGGACTTTAATAAACTCTGTTTCTGTTAAGTCGCGTTTGGGTCCTCTTTCACCTGCATGACACGTAAGGCATTTATGTTATATTCTTCAAGAATCAATAGCTGTATATCATTTATTTAAAGTCCAAACATGGATGTACCAATCCCAGATGGCCCCTTTAAAGGAGTAGGGAAAGGGATTTACCATAAATGAGCATAGACCGCTCCAGACTCATAATGTAAGTGAAAGTTGAAAAATTGAGAAAAAACTTGAACTCAAAGTCTGGAGGAAAAAACAATCCCTAATGCGTGGGCTGTTATGATATCAAACTTGTAGATCGTTCGAGACCTTCTCTCTCCTTGTCTCTCAAAGACATGCAGACAAGCACTCACCACACGCACGCACGCACATGCACACACACACTCCCTCTCTTTCTCTCTCACTCTCTCATGATTAAAATGCCTACCTGATCCTCCTTCATTACGATTTGGCCACATACCTCATAGATGGGCACTCAGGGCATTCTAATTACTTGAAACGTAATCAATGTGCAACCCCTTTAAGCTATGAGAACCCTTGAGTACCAAATAAATGGATTTGCTTTCGGCACGAAGTGTAAAATCTAATTTCTGCTGCTCCGTCTAATTGTTCCACTTAACTAAAGAGAGGATTGTGTACAACGCCAAAGACGGATGTAAACCGTGACGTTCTGCTGTCTTTAAGATAAGTGAAGAAGTGAACTCTGGGCTGCTAGCCTGTCGCATTCCTCTGGTTTTGCTGACTCTGAGGTTTTGTCTTAAAATGAATGACTGAGGCCTGTGGCGCTGCAGTGCTGTGGTACTGTTGTACTGTGGCCTGTATAACTGTGGTGCTGTACAACCTGAGTGTGTACGGGGCATTAGAGTGTGAGTAATCACAAGGATAATTTAATGTCAATGGTGTTCAAGTCTCGAGACTGAGACAGTTATTTCAAAACGTTGATTTTGTGGTCAATTAACAAAAAAGTTGTGGACTTTGATTAGCGCTGGTGGTTATGTTTTTGCTGGAAGATCCACTTGCGGCCAAGTGTAAGCCTTCTGTCAGACACAACCAGGTTTTGGTTAATACTGATCTTAAGTGCCCAGGACTTGTGGAAGCCAAGTAGCCCCATAACATCAAAGATCCACTACTATATTTTACAGTAGGTATGAGGTACTTTTCTGCATATGCTTCTGTTTTTCAATGACAAACCCACCACTGGTGTGCATGGCAAGAGAGCTCTATTTTCATGTCATATGACCATAGCACCGGCTCCAATCCAAGTGCCAATGCCGTTAATACAACTGCAGGCAGTGCTATGGTCAGATGACATGTGTGTATGTGTGTGTCCACATCAGCAGACACAACTACATTCCTCCTTCTCAGCCCAGCACTACTGGGGCTGTGTCCCAAATGGCACCCTTTTCCTTATATAGTGCACTATAAACATAGTACCCTTTGAAGGAATAGGGTGCCATTTGGGATGCAGACAGAGGCCCACTGAGGCACCTGAGAAAAATGAGCAGTGCAACTTGGCTGCGTTCAGGCCACTCTTGGGACAAGGAAATTAGACTTTCTCTTCAGCAGGAAAAACAGGACTATTCCACGACTCAGAGATCCATCATCTAGACCTGAGGGGCCGGGACAGGAGGGGGAGAAGGGGAAAGACACTCAGGGACCAACTCTATACTGCAAGTGCTCATTTTAGGCCTGTGTCCACACACATTCACATACAGTGCCTTCAGAAAATATTGACACCCCTTGACTTTTCTGACATTTTGTTGTGTTACAGCCTGAATTTAAAGTGGATTCAATGTATTTTTTTGTCTCTGACCTACATACATTTGGTCTCTGACCTTGTTTTGTCAAGCCTAAATAGGTTCTGGAGTAAAGAGGTGCGTAAGAAGTCACATAATAAGTTGCATGGACTCACTGTGTGTGCAATAAGTGTATAACATAATTTTTGAATGACTTCCCCACACATACAATTAGTGAATTTCAAAACACAGATTCAACCACAAATACCAGGGAAGTTTTCCAATGATTTGCAAAAAAGGGCACCTATTGGCAGATAGGTAAACATGAAAAAGCAGACATTGAATATGCTTCATTCTATACCTAGAGGGCTCTTAATATCTCCAGGACTGATAAGTACAATTCTAGTCCTTATCTGTTGTGTTTCTATAACTGCCTTTTGGCTAGCTATGGTCATCTACTTTAAGTGCTGCCTATCTTCCCAGTAGCCTACTTGCAGTTGATTGTTGACACATCCACCAGGATTAAGGGGCAGGGCAATTTGTGACAGTTGTTTTCGTAATCAGTGGCTGTATTGGAAGGGGAGTGGTTTTTCTTCTCCTTCACAATCAACAATTAGTACCGGGAGGTGTGCTCTTCACCTTTGCAAGGCAATTAGCAATTAGTATTAGTTCTTCAGTCTCTCTTGTTTTCTCAGCTGCAACTGTAAGTGGCGGTCTTGTCGCAAAACTAAGACCGTCACCAAAACTAAGACGGTTCTGCCAAGTTGTTATTTGTTGTTATTTGAAGAAGGCTCCACACCACTTTCTCACTTGAATATTTTACCTAGTTCTTCTCATATTATCTGAACAAAAATATAATTGCAGCATGTAAAGTGTTGACCCCATGTTTCATGACCTGAAATTAAATATCCCAGAAATGTTCCATACACACAAAAAATATAGTTCATTTCACATTCTGTGCTCAAATTTGTTTACATCCCTGTTGGTGAGTATTTCTCCTTTGCCAAGATAATCCATCCACCTGACAAGTGTGGCATATCAAGAAGCTGATTAAACAGCATGATCATTACACAGGTGCACCTTGTGCGGAAGACAATAAAAGTCAACTCAAATGTGCAGTTTTATCACACAACACAATGCCACAGATGTCTCAAGTTGAGGGAGCATGCAATTGACATGCTGACAGCAGGAATGTCCACCAGAGCTGTTGCCAGAGAATTTAATGTTAATTTCTTACCATAACCACCTCCAACGTCATTTTATATAATTTGGGAGGCCAACAGGCCTCACAACCGCACAACGTGTAACCATTCCAGCCCAGGACCTCCACATCCGGCTTCTTCACCTGCGGCATCGTCTGAGACCAGCCACCTGGACAGCTGATGAAATTGTGGGTTTGCACAACCAAAGAATGTCTGCATAAACTGTCAGAAACCATCTCAGGGAAGTTAATCTGCGTGCTTGTCGTCCTCACCAGGCTCTTGACCTGACTCCAGTTTGGCGTCATAATAGACTTCAGTGGGCAAATGCTCACCTTGGTACACTGGAGAAGTGTGCTCTTCACAGATAAATCCCGGTTTCAACTGTATCGGGCAGATGGCGTTGTGTGGGAGAGAAGTTTGCTGACGTCAACGTTGTGAACCAAGCGGCCCATGGTGTCGGTGGGGTTAGGGTATGGGCAGACATAAGCTACGGACAAAGTACTTACTACTTATTATTACTTATTACTTACTGCAAACAGGATGCGTGTTTTGGAATACTTTTTTCTGTTCAGGCTTCCTTCCTTTCACTTTGTCATTTAGTTGTGGAGTAAATACAATGCTGTTGATCCATCCTCAGTTTTCTCATATCACAACCATTAAACTCTAACTGTTTTAATATCACCATTGCCCTAGTGGTAAAATTCATGATCAGTTTCTTTCCTCTCCAGCAGCTACTTTAGGAAAGATGCCTGTATCGTTGTAGTGAATGGGTGTATTCATACACCATCCAATAACTTCACCATGCTCAAAGGGATATTCAGTGTCTGCTTTTTTTTACTTTTACACATCTACCAATCGGTGCCCATCCTTGCAAGTCATTGAAAAACCTTGTTGGTCTTTGTGGTTGAATCTGTGCTTGAAATTCACTACTAAAGGGACCTTACAGATACTTGTATGTGTGGGGTACAGAGATGAGGTAGTCATTTAAAATAATGTTAAACACTATTATTGATTATTGAGTCCAACTTGTTATGCGATCAAATTTGACATTATAGTTGTTGATTAGTGACACAAAATCTACATTTTATATGTTTTTAATACAGGCTGTAACAACAAAATGTGGAAAAACTGAACAGGGTGAATACATTCTGAAGGCACTGTAGATTACATCAAAGAATATTGCTACTCCAGCTGCGCTCTCTTCATCTGAATACGTTTCCTCTCATAGTCAGAAGCATCTGGTATTTGCGGTGGGCTACTCATTCTCCTAAGTGGAGATTTTCTATTTTTCCCTATCTCACCTGTCCAACTTATCCTTTGAATTCCATGCTGTCACTGTCACTTGTCCACTCAAACTGAACATTGTTGTCATCTATCGCCCACCAGATAGTTCCTCAATGAGCTTGACACCTTGATAAACACATTTTCTGACGATGGCTCACCACTCTTTGTACTTGGCGACTTCAACCTTCCGACGCCTGCCTTCGATTAATTTATTTTCTTCTCTTTCCTTTCTTTGCCTATTTAGACCTCACCCTTTTCCAGTCCCCTCCCACTCACAAGGCAGGCAATAAACTTGACCTCATCTTTACAAGAGGCTTCTTGCGTACTAATCTCACTGAAACACCCCTCCAGGTCTCTGATCACTACTTTGTTTCCTTTTCTGTCTCCCTTTCCTCCAACCCTAGCCACTCAGCCCCTACTCAGATGGTCATGCGTCGTCGCAAGCTTCACTCTCTCCTCCCACTACTCTTTCCTCTTCTATCCTATCATCGATCCCTTCTGCTAAATCCTTCTCATGCCTGTCTCCTGATTCTGCCTCTTTGACCCTACGCTCCCCATTTTCCGCATACTATGACTCGCACTGTCCCATTTCCTCCCAGCTGTCCCACCCTCCTCTCCTGCTCCGTGGCTGAGTTACTCATTACAAACTTACAGAACAGGGCTACGGGTAGCTGGGCGACAATGGAGGAAAACTACAATCCGGAGGACACATCATCCTTTCACCCCTTCCTCTCTACCTTCTCTTCCTATGTATCTGCTGCTAACCCCTCTGCATCTAACCCTAGGAAACTATTATCCATCTTCTCCTCCCTCCTTTATCCTCCATCCCCTCCCTCCTCCCTCTCTGTGGATGACTTTGTTAACCACTTTGAAAATAAGATTGACAACATCCACTCTTCGTTCACTCAGCCTATTGAGTTCACTGGTCCCACTCACTCAGAACTACCCTACGTCTTGACCTCTTTCTCCCCTCTCTCTCCAAATGAAATGGTGCAACTAGTGAGGTCCGGCCGCCCGACAACCTGCCCAGTCGACCCCATCCACTCCTCCAGACCATCTCAGGACACCTTCTCCCATTCCTCACTTCCCTCATCAACTCATCCCTGATCACTGGCTGCAGAGGGGACTTCAAAATGTCCCGAGTCGCTCCCCTCCTCAAAGAACCAACTATTGGCTCCTCTGATGTCAAAAATTACAAACCGGTATCCCTTCTTTAGTTTCTTTCCAAAACACTGTCTTTGACCAACTCTCTCGCTATCTCTCTCAGAACAATATTCTTGACCCTAACCTTCAAGATGGCTCACTCAACCAAGACTGCGCTTCTCTGCGTCACAGAGGCTCGCCACACTACCAAAGCTGACTCTCTCTCTCCTCTGTTCTCATCCTCCTAGAGCTATCCGCTGCCTTCGACACTGTGGAACCATCAGATCCTCCTCTCCACCCTCTAAGGGCTGGGTGTTTCAGGCCGCTCCTACCGGGTGATGTGGAGAGTGTCTTTGTCTGCACCATGTACTCTCACTACTGGTGTCCCCCAGGGCTCGGTTCTGTGCCAACTCCTCTTCTCGCCTTAAACCAAGTCACTCGGCTCCATCATATCCTCACATTGTCTCTCCTATCACTGCTATGTGGTTTACACTCAACTACTTTTCTCCTTCCTCCTTTTCTTACAGCCAGATGGCGACACACATCTCTGCTTGCCTGGCAGATATTTCAGTTTGGATGTCGGCCCACCACCTCAAGACGGAGCTGCTCTTCCTCCCGAGGAAGGCCTGCCTGCTCAAAGACCTCTCCATCATTGACAACTCCACGCTGTCTCCTTCCCAGAGTGCAAAGAACCTTGGTGTGACCCTAGACAACACCCTATCGTTCTCTGCAAATATCAAAGCAGTGACTCGCTCCTGTAGGTTCATGCTTGAACACATCCGTAGAGTACGACCCTACCTCACGTAGGAAGCGGTGCAGGTCCTAATCCAGGCACTTGTCACCTCCTGTCTGGACTACTGCAACTCGCTGTCAGCTGGACTCTCCATCAAACCCCTGCAACTTATTCATAATGCTGCAGCCTGCCTGGTGTTCAACCATCCCAAATTATCCCATGTCACCTCACTTCTCCGCACACTCCACTGGCGTCTAATCGAAGCTTGCATCCACTACAAGACCATGGTACTTGCCTACGGAGCAACAAGAGGAACTGCCCCACCGTACCTTCAGGTTATGCTCAAACCCTACACCTCAACCCGTGCACTCCATTCTGCCACCTCTAGTCTCTTGGCCCTCCCACTCCTACAGGAGGGCAGCTCCCACTCAGCCCAGTCCAAGCACTTCTCTGTCCTGGCACCCCAATGGTAGAACCATTCCGAAAAAGTCTGAAACCCGACCTCTTCAAAGAGTATCTTAAATAATCCCAAAGCAACTTTTTCAGGATGAAAATGAAACGGAATGGAGCTAAGCACAGACAAAATCCAAGATGGAAACCTGGTTCAGTCTGCTTTCCAACAGACACAGCAGGACAATAACCTAAAACACAATGCCAAATATACTCTGGAGTTGCTTATCAAGAAGACAGTGAATGTTCCTCAGTGGCCAAGTTAGTGTTGACTGAAATATACACGAAAATCTATGGCAAGACCTGAAAATGGTTGTATAGCAATGATCAATAACCAATTGGACAGAGCTTGAAGAATATTGAAAAATACAATGGACGTTGCACAATCCAGCTGTGGAATGGTCTTAGAGACTTACCCAGAAAGACTCACAGATTTAATCGCTGCCAAAAGATGCTTCTACAAAGTATTGACTCCGGTGTGTGAATAATTATGTAAATGAGATCTGTACTTAATTTCCCAAAGACTCCTAACATTTCTAAAACATGTTTCACCTTGTCATTATGGGTTATTGTGTGTAGATTGGTGAGAAAATACATCAATTTATCCCATTTTGAATTCAGGCTGCAAAACAACAAAATGTAGAATAAGTCAAAGGGTATGAATACTTTCTGATGGCAGACCTCAACCCAATAGAGCGTCTTTGGTATGTGATGGAAGGGGCGGTTCGCAGCATGAATGCACCGCAATCCACTCTGCAGCAACTGCATGATGCAATCGTGTCAGCATGGAACGTTTCTGACACCTTGTAGAATGCCCCGAATAAGTCAGGCTGTTCTGGAAGCAAAGGGGGGTCCAACCCGGTACCAGATGGGTGTACCTAATAAACTGACCGGTGAGTGTACATGCACTGACACGCGCACACACACAGTTTCCAAAAGTTTGCAACTATAATCACACTGAAAACATCTTTAACTACTGCAGAATTCCAGCCCAGTCCATCCCAAAACCACCAGTTCATATTGACCTCCCCCCAGCCGTTACCGTGCACTGATGACAATATGCACTGATGATCCAAGCCACTGAACTTGTGTGTCAGAATAAGTTTTTATGGCTGGTTTGGATAAAGAAAACAATGTACACTACCGTTCCAAAGTTTGAGGTCACCTCGAAATGTCCTTATTCTTTTAAGAAAAGCACATTTTTTGTCCATTAAAATAACATAAAATTGATCAGAAATACAGTGTAGACATTGTTAATGTTGTAAATTACTATTGTAGCTGGAAACAGATGATGTTCTATGGAATATCTACTTTATCAGCAACCATCATTCCTGTGTTCCAATTGTCATGCAGGTGAAAGAGGACCCAAAAGCGACTTAACAGAAACAGAGTTTATTTAAGTCCAAACAGGGAATAACAGAAATCCTCTAGTCTGTAGAGGGGAATAACTGGAGAAGTGGCCACAGACTGCAGGTCGCTTCGGGTAGGCGCAGGCCGTAGTAGACAGAGACACCTGCTCACACGCAGCATCTGATGAAGGCAAAAAACACGACAGGACAGGGCGATACACAATCACAGCAAAAACACGACAGGACAGGGCGAAACGCAATCACAGCATGGTGAATACTAAACAAGGAACCGACGGGACAGGAACGGAACACAAAGGAATAAATAGGGACTCTAATCAGGGGAAAGGATCGGGAACAGGTGTGGGAAGACTAAATGATGATTAGGGGAATAGGAACAGCTGGGAGCAGGAACGGAACGATAGAGAGAAGAGAGAGCGAGAGAGTGAGAGGGGGAGGGGGAGAGAGAGGGATAGAAAGAGGGAAAGAACCCAATAAGACCAGCAGAGGGAAACGAACAGAATGGGGAGCACAGGGACAAGACATGATAATAAATGACAAACATGACAGTACCCCCCACTCACCGAGCGCCTCCTGGCGCACTCGAGGAGGAATCCTGGCGGCAACGGAGGAAATCATCGATGAGTGAACGGTCCAGCACGTCCCGAGACGGAACCCAACTCCTCTCCTCAGGACCGTAACCCTCCCAATCCACTAAGTATTGGTGACCCCGTCCCCGAGAACGCATGTCCATGATCTTATGTACCTTGTAAATAGGTGCGCTCTCGACAAGGACGGGAGGGGGGAGGGAAGACGAACGGGGTGCGAAGAAAGGGCTTAACACAGGAGACATGGAAGACAGGATGGACGCGACGAAGATGTCGCGGAAGAAGCAGTCGCACAGCGACAGGATTGACGACCTGGGAGACACGGAACGGACCAATGAACCGCGGAGTCAACTTACGAGAAGCTGTCGTAAGAGGAAGGTTGCGAGTGGAAAGCCACACTCTCTGGCCGCAACAATACCTTGGACTCTTAATCCTGCGTTTATTGGCGGCTCTCACCGTCTGTGCCCTGTAACGGCAAAGTGCAGACCTCACCCTCCTCCAGGTGCGCTCACAACGTTGGACAAACGCTTGAGCGGAGGGAACGCTGGACTCGGCAAGCTGGGATGAGAACAGAGGAGGCTGGTAACCCAGACTACTCTGAAACGGAGATAACCCGGTAGCAGACGAAGGAAGCGAATTGTGAGCGTATTCTGCCCAGGGAGCTGTTCTGCCCAAGACGCAGGGTTTCTGAAAGAAAGGCTGCGTAGTATGCGACCAATCGTCTGATTGGCCCTCTCTGCTTGACCGTTAGACTGGGGATGAAACCCGGAAGAGAGACTGACGGACGCACCAATCAAACGACAGAACTCCCTCCAAAACTGTGACGTGAATTGCGGGCCTCTGTCTGAAACGGCGTCTAACGGGAGGCCATGAATTCTGAATACATTCTCAATAATGATTTGTGCCGTCTCCTTAGCGGAAGGAAGTTTAGCGAGGGGAATGAAATGTGCCGCCTTAGAGAACCTATCGACAACCGTCAGAATCACAGTCTTCCCCGCAGACAAAGGCAGACCGGTAATGAAGTCTAAGGCAATGTGAGACCATGGTCGAGAAGGAATGGGAGCGGTCTGAGACGACCGGCAGGAGGAGAGTTACCCGACTTAGTCTGCGCGCAGTCCGAACAAGCAGCCACGAAACGGCGCGTGTCACGCTCCTGAGTCGGCCACCAAAAGCGCTGGCGAATAGACGCAAGAGTGCCTCGAACACCGGGATGACCAGCTAACTTGGCAGAGTGAGCCCACTGAAGAACAGCCAGACGAGTGGAAACAGGAACGAAAAGGAGGTTACTAGGACAAGCGCGGCGACGCAGTGTGCGTGAGTGCTTGCTTAACCTGTCTTTCAATTCCCCAGACTGTTAACCCGACAACACGCCCATAAGGAAGAATCCCCTCGGGATCAGTAGAAGCCACAGAAGAACTAAACAGACGGGATAAGGCATCAGGCTTGGTGTTCTTGCTACCCGGACGGTAAGAAATCACAAACTCGAAACGAGCGAAAAACAACGCCCAACGAGCTTGACGGGCATTAAGTCGTTTGGCAGAACGGATGTACTCAAGGTTCTTATGGTCTGTCCAAACGACAAAAGGAACGGTCGCCCCCCAACCACTGTCGCCATTCGCCTAGGGCTAAGCGGATGGCGAGCAGTTCACGGTTACCCACATCATAGTTGCGCTCAGATGGCGACAGGCGATGAGAAAAATAAGCGCAAGGATGAACCTTATCGTCAGACTGGAAGCGCTGGGATAGAATGGCTCCCACGCCTACCTCTGAAGCGTCAACCTCGACAATGAATTGTCTAGTGACGTCAGGAGTAACGAGGATAGGAGCGGACGTAAAACGTTCTTTTAGAAGATCAAAAGCTCCCTGGGCGGAACCGGACCACTTAAAACACGTCTTGACAGAAGTAAGAGCTGTGAGAGGGGCAGCAACTTGACCGAAATTACGAATGAAACGCCGATAGAAATTAGCGAAACCTAAAAAGCGCTGCAACTCGACACGTGACCTTGGAACGGGCCAATCACTGACAGCTTGGACCTTAGCGGAATCCATCTGAATGCCTTCAGCGGAAATAACGGAACCGAGAAAAGTAACGGAGGAGACATGAAAAGAGCACTTCTCAGCCTTTACGTAGAGACAATTCTCTAAAAGGCGCTGTAGAACACGTCGAACGTGCTGAACATGAATCTCGAGTGACGGAGAAAAAATCAGGATATCGTCAAGATAGACAAAAACAAAAATGTTCAGCATGTCTCTCAGAACATCATTAACTAATGCCTGAAAAACAGCTGGCGCATTGGCGAGACCGAACGGCAGAACCCGGTACTCAAAATGCCCTAACGGAGTGTTAAACGCCGTTTTCCACTCGTCCCCCTCTCTGATGCGCACGAGATGGTAAGCGTTACGAAGGTCCAACTTAGTAAAGCACCTGGCTCCCTGCAGAATCTCGAAGGCTGATGACATAAGGGGAAGCGGATAACGATTCTTAACCGTTATGTCATTCAGCCCTCGATAATCCACGCAGGGGCGCAGAGTACCGTCCTTCTTCTTAACAAAAAGAACCCCGCCCCGGCCGGAGAAGAAGAAGGCACTATGGTACCGGCGTCAAGAGACACAGACAAATAATCCTCGAGAGCCTTACGTTCGGGAGCCGACAGAGAGTATAGTCTACCTCGAGGAGGAGTGGTCCCCGGAAGGAGATCAATACTACAATCATACGACCGGTGAGGAGGAAGGGAGTTGGCTCGGGACCGACTGAAGACCGTGCGCAGATCATGATATTCCTCCGGCACTCCTGTCAAATCGCCAGGTTCCTCCTGAGAAGTAGGGACAGAAGAAACGGGAGGGATGGCAGACATTAAACACTTCACATGACAAGAAACGTTCCAGGATAGGATAGAATTACTAGACCAATTAATAGAAGGATTATGACATACTAGCCAGGGATGACCCAAAACAACAGGTGTAAACGGTGAACGGAAAATCAAAAAAGAAATAGTCTCACTGTGGTTACCAGATACTGTGAGGGTTAAAGGTAGTGTCTCAAATCTGATACTGGGAAGATGACTACCATCTAAGGCGAACATGGGCGTAGGCTTCTCTAACTCTCTGAAAGGAATGTCATGTTTCCGAACCCATGCTTCGTCCATGAAACAACCCTCAGCCCCAGAGTCTATCAAGGCACTACATGTAGCACCCGAACCGGTCCAGCGTAGGTGGACCGACAAAGTAGTACAGGACTTTGATGGAGAGACTTGAGTAGTTGCGCTCACCTGTAGCCCTCCGCTTACAGATGAGCTCTGGCTTTTACTGGACATGAATTAACAAAATGTCCAGCAACTCCGCAATAGAGGCACAGGCGGTTGGTGATCCTCCGTTCCCTCTCCTTATTCGAGATGCGAATCCCTCCCAGCTGCATGGGCTCAGTCTCAAAGCCAGAGGAGGGAGATGGTTGCGATGCGGAGCAGGGAAACACCGTTGATGCGAGCTCTCTTCCACGAGCCCGGTGACGAAGATCTACCCGTCGTTCTATGCGGATGGCGAGAGCAATCAAAGAGTCCACATCTGAAGGAACCTCCCGGGAGAGAATCTCATCCTTAACCACTGCGTGGAGTCCCTCCAGAAAACGAGCGAGCAGCGCCGGCTCGTTCCACTCACTAGAGGCAGCAAGAGTGCGAAACTCAATAGAATAATCCGTTATGGACCGTTCACCTTGGCATAAGGAAGCCAGGGCCCTAGAAGCCTCCCCACCAAAAACTGAACGGTCAAAAACCCGAATCATCTCCTCTTTAAAGTTCTGGAATCTGTTAGAGCAATCAGCCCTTGCCTCCCAGATAGCTGTGCCCCATTCTCGAGCCCGGCCAGTAAGGAGTGAAATGACGTAAGCAACCCGAGCTCTCTCTCTAGAGTATGTGTTGGGTTGGAGAGAGAACACAATCTCACACTGCGTGAGAAAGGAGCGGCACTCAGTGGGCTGCCCGGAGTAGCAAGGTGGGTTATTAACCCTAGGTTCTGGAGGCTCGGCAGGCCAGGAAGTAACAGGTGGCACGAGACGTAGACTCTGGAACTGTCCAGAGAGGTCGGAAACCTGAGCGGCCAGGTTCTCCACGGCATGGCGAGCAGCAGACAATTCCTGCTCGTGTCTGCCGAGCATGGCTCCTTGGATCTCGACGGCAGTGTAACGAGCGTCTGAAGTCGCTGGGTCCATTCCTTGGTCGGTTCCTTCTGTCATGCAGATGAAAGAGGACCCAAAAGCGACTTAACAGAAACAGAGTTTATTTAAATCCAAACAGGGAATAACAAAAATCCTCTAGTCTGTAGAGGGGAATAACTGGAGAAGCGGCCACAGACTGCAGGTCGCTTCGGGTAGGCGCAGGCCGTAGTTGATAGAGACACCTGCTCACACGCAGCATCTGATGAAGGCAAAAAAACACGACAGGACAGGGCGAAACGCAATCACAGCATGGTGAATACTAAACAAGGAACCGACGGGACAGGAACGGAACACAAAGGAATAAATAGGGACTCTAATCAGGGGAAAGGATCGGGAACAGGTGTGGGAAGACTAAATGATGATTAGGGGAATAGGAACAGCTGGGAGCAGGAACGGAACGATAGAGAGAAGAGAGAGCGAGAGAGTGAGAGAGGGAGGGGGAGAGAGAGGGATAGAAGGAGGGAAAGAACCAAATAAGACCAGCAGAGGGAAACGAATAGCATGGGGAGCACAGGGACAAGACATGATAATAAATGACAAACATGACACCAATGACACGTTGTGTTAACTAATCCAAGTTTATAATTTTAAAAGTCTAATTGATCATTAGAAAACCCTTTTGCAATTATGTTAGCACAGCTGACAACTGTTGTTCTGATTAAAGAAGCAATAAAACTGTCTTCCTTTAGACTGGTTGAGTATCTGGAGCATCAGCATTTGCGGGTTCGAGTACAGGCTCAAAATGGCCAGAAACAAAGAACTTCTGAAACTCGACAGTCTATTCTCGTTCTGAAAAATGAAGTCTATTCCATGCAAGAAATTGCCAAGAGACCGAGGTCTCGTACAACGCTGTGTACTACTCCCTTCACAGAACAGCTCAAACTGGTTCTAATCAGAATAGAAAGAGGAGTGGGAGGCCCCGGTGCACAACTGAGCAAGAGGACAAGTACATTAGAGTGTCTAGTTTGAAACAGACGCCTCACAAGTACTCAACTGGCAGCTTCATTAAATAGTACTCGCAAAACCCCAGTCTCAACGTCAACAGTGAAGAGGCGACTCTGGGATGCTGGCCTTCTAGGCAGAGTTGCAAAGAAAAAGCCATATCTCGGACTGGCCAATAAAAAGAAAAGATTAAGATGGGCAAAAGAACACAGACACTGGACAGAGGAACTTTGCTTAGAAGGCCAGCATCCCGGAGTCGCCTCTTCACTGTTGACGTTGATACTGGTGTTTTGCGGGTACTATTTAATGGAGCTGCCAGTTGAGGACTTGTGAGGCGCCTATGTAGATATTCCATAAAAAAATCTGCCATTTCCAGCTACAATAGTCATTTACAACATTAACAATGTAGACATTGTCTTCCTGACAGAGAAGCTTGCTACATTTTTGTATGGTAACACAATTTAGTGACTGTATATAGGTTTGATAATTAAGATACATGTTTCATTACTATGACAAAACTAAATTGTTTCAGGTTCACTACTTAAATGACAGAGGAGTATCTTTCTTGCTCATTGGGCTTAATTCCAAGCAAAGTCCGTATTCTGACCAGGCTACATTGGGGAGATGGTGATTCATTGTCCAAAAATTCCAAACCATCAGAAACACTTTTAGAAGTCACGGCAACTGTGTGTGTGTAAGTCTGCCTGTGTGCGCAAATGTGTGACAGACCACATTCCAATGAAGTGTGTGAGATCAGTGTTTAGATTACAGCAAGACCAGAGTATGAGGTAGATGTCTCGAAGTGGCACCATAGCAACAAAAAAAACTAAAATAGCATGAAAATGTATCCACTCACTTTTGTACATTGCTTTGGATATGAGCTTCTGCTAAATGACTAAAATGTAAATGTAACCCCTGATTTATGGAGACCCTCTTCCCCATGATACACAATCAATCCCCTTATCTCTTCTCCTTTTCTATACCCCTCCTCTCTTTACCCTCTCTTCTCCTCTCTGTTCTTCCACAATAACCCTCTCCTTTCTTTCCTTTTTTCAATCTCTCTTCTCCTTTTCTTGCCCTCCATTCAGTTCCTCTTTTCATGTCACCTTCTGTAGACTTCTGGAGGTATGATGAGGGCCATCTGTTAAACCAGTGTTCCTCAACACGTTCTGTACCAGGTACACGCGAGCTATGGTCCTCCTCAGGGACTCGGTGGATTAAAGGACAAACTGAATCTTTTAGTTATGATTTGATGGACCGCTTCTGAGCAGCTGACCTGGACTTAAGAAACGCAATTTTCTTTAGCAGTCAGAAATGTTCATGGGTTGGATGGAAACTATTGTCCTTCAAGAGGATAGTTTTACTATCTGATACCATACTGTACTAACTATGAACTGTACTAATCACTGTATAGAAAGTGAGTCAATATTCTGAAAAAATATCATTTGAATGCCAATGTATTCGTTAGCTGACAAAGTCACGAAAACGATGTGCGCGATCCAATAGTGAAGAAGTCAGTGGGTTGTGATTCTGGAGCATAGTAAGTAATCAACACAATAACTTAACAAAAAAAATTCCCCAGCGCTACTCTGAGCTCTCAGTGTACCTTGATTTGAAAAATGTACTTTGCAAGAAATGACTGAAACACATAGCTGCATAAATTGACATTTAAAAATCAAGGTCAGAATATTTCTTCTTAAAACAGCTCAGGTAATTTATCAATTTCTTGCCAAGCAACAACTTCCTCTGCATACGACCTCTGAAATCACAAACAACAGAAAGCATTTAAACTCTTGGGCAGATCGTGACACTGATTTTAAGTCGCAGGCAGGGCTTCGTCATCACACGAGCGTGAGTCCAACTCACCTCAGCTATATTAACTATTCTTTTAATTCTGTCTTCATCACATAAGCAAACCTCCTGGATTCCTTAGGACTCCTTGTGTCTCAAGGCCATAGATGGGTTAGCTGACAAAGTCACAAAAACGATGTGCGCGATCCAATAGGGAAGAAGTCAGTGTGTTATTGTGATTCTGGATGGTCAGATGGCAGCTTCTTGTCATTTTTGCTAGCTATGTGGGGAATCGTCAGTGGCTTGTTTCAGCTGTTTCAAATGTATCTTGTTCTTGATAACATGTTTTGTTTTGAGGTGTTTTGAATGATGTCATGTCTATGCTAATATGGCAAAAATTTGCTAGCTAGCTAACCAACAAATGTAACAATGTATTTGAGAGACAACAAGAGTTCATTGTGCAAATTAATTTATGTTTTCAATAAACATTTAGAGACAAAATATAGTTTACATGTTGTCAACAATCTAAGCCAAACCCATCTGTTTTGCCCCATAGTTGCGCATGTGTCGGTTTTGTTGCTAAACAACCAACCAGTCAATAAAGGTTGTTATGTCTCTAAAACTCTTTCATAAAAGAAAGAGGGAAGGAAGGATGAGAACGAGGGAGGTGAGTGCTGACAGCCGAGAGATGGGCTTTGATCATGATTGATCTCTACAACATTTAGCTTTCACACAAGACACACTCCTCCGCGCGCGCACTCACGCACTCCTCCGCGCACGCACTCCTCCGCGCACGCACTCCTCCACACCCGCACTCCTCCACACCCGCACTCCTCCACACCCGCACTCCTCCACACCCGCACTCCTCCACACCCGCACTCCTCCACACACGCACTCCTCCACACACGCACTCCTCCACACACGCACTCCTCCACACACATACTTCCAGGGGACACGGACGTAACTGTGTGATGCACACAGCCCTGAAAACACCCAACACACTAACAGCAGAACCCATAATCTAAATCTCAAAACTTTTCAAACCATCAAAGAGGTTCAATTTCAAAATACAGCTTAAGGACTTAACCATTTAACATTTATTTGGTGTCATCTTAAACCCAAGATGGCGTAGCAGTAAGTTGTCCTCTCGTATCGTCTCTCTGTAAATATCGTCCCTTTTTCGTTTTAGATATTTTTTTTCTCGCATATCTTTAAAAACATTTTCTAAACCTAAGCTTCCAAATACTCTTCTGCAACCCGCCAATGTAGCTACTTTTCCTAAAGTAGTTATATTTACTTCGGAACCGGACCCCATCAACTGAAGCTAGCCAGCCAACTACCAGCTATGCTAGCGGTCTTCAGCTAACCGGTCATCAACTAACCTTTAGCTCGGAAAGCTCTCGCCAGTTCGAACAACGCTAACCAGAGCATAACGGACCTATTAAAAAAAAAAAACTTATCCCCGGATTCCCACCACAAACGGAACATTCTTCTGCTGGATCTTCTTAACTAGCTATCGAGCTAACAGCAACCCTGGTTGATTACTCCTGGCTAGCGTTTCCACCCACGTAGCTTGAAGCTAGCCCGGCCAGAGCTCCTAGCATACTCCTGGGCTACAATACCTTGACTACGACCGGTCTATCGATATCACTGCATGAAGAGGAATAAACAGACTCACCCCATCGCGACGTCCTCCAAAGGCTAACTCGCTATCTCCTTGCTTGTTAGTTCGGCATGCTAACTGCTAGCTTGTTTAGCCCAGGTCCGCTAACTACTACCTTGTTTACCCCGGCCTGCTAATCTGTTAGCTTGTTAGCACAGGCCTGCTAACCGTCTGCATCGCCGCGTCCCAAAAACGCAGTGCCCCATATGTACTCTATCTCTTCCCGATTTAATTTTTTTTTTGTTTATACCTTCCGGAAACCTGCCTCACCCAATGTGATACGGAATCGCTATTATCTTTATTTTTAGAACACACTCAAGAACCTCCAGAAGCTAACCAGCTAGCTAGCTACAAGCTATTTAGTCATTGTTAGTTTTCTTAACCTGGATAACACTCGCCAGCCCAGCCCCCCCTGCCCCATCCACCGCTGCCCCCTGGACTCTGATCACTTGGCTACATAGCTGATGCACGCTGGACTGTCCATTAATCACGGTACTCCATTCTGCTTGTTTGTTTTATCTGTCGGCCAAGTTGCCTAGTCAATGCCATCTCACCTGCTGTTGTTATGCTAGCTGATTAGCTGTTGTCTCACCCACTGTTTTAGCTAGCTTTCCCAATTCAACACCTGTGTTTACTGTATGCCTCGCTGTATGTCTCTCTCAAATGTCAATATGCCTTGTATACTGTTGCTCAGGTTAGTTATCATTGTTTTAGTTCACAATGGAGCCCCTAGTCCTATTCCTCATACCCCTGATACCTCCTTTGTCCCACCTCCCACATATGCGGTGACCTCACCCATTACAACCAGCATGTCCAGAGATAAAACCTCTCTCATCATCACCCAGTGCCTGGGCTTACCTCCGCCGTACCCGCACCCCACCATACCCCTGTCTGTGCATTATGCCCTGAATATATTCTACCATGCCCAGAAACCTGCTCCTCTTATTCTCTGTCCCCAACGCTCTAGGCGACCAGTTTTGATAGCCCTTAGCCGCACCCTCATACTACTCCTTCTCTGTTCCGCGGGTGATGTGGAGGTAAACCCAGGTCCTGCATGTCTCCAGGCACCCTCATTTGTTGACTTCTGTGATCGAAAAAGCCTTGGTTTCATGCATGTCAACATTAGAAGCCTCCTCCCTAAGTTTGTTTTACTCACTGCTTTAGCACACTCTGCTAACCCTGATGTCCTTGCCGTGTCTGAATCCTGGCTCAGGAAGGCCACCAAAAATTCAGAGATTTCCATACCCAACTATAACATCTTCCGTCAAGATAGAACTGCCAAAGGGGGAGGAGTCGCAGTCTACTCCAGAGATAGCATGCAAAGTAATGTCATACTTTCCAGGTCCATACACAAACAGTTCGAACTACTAATTCTGAAAATTACTCTCTCCAGAAATAAGTCTCTCACTGTTGCCACCTGCTACCGACCGCCCTGAGCTCCCAGCTGTGCCCTGGACACCATTTGTGAATTGATTTCCCCCCATCTAGCTTCTGAGTTTGTTCTGTTAGGTGACCTAAACTGGGATATGCTTAACACCCCGGCAGTCCTACAATCTAAGCTAGATGCCCTCAATCTCACACAAATCATCAAGGAACCCACCAGGTACAACCCTAACTCTGTAAGCAAGGGCACCCTCATAGACGTCATCCTGACCAACTGGCCCTCCAAATACACCTCCGCTGTCTTCAACCAAGATCTCAGCGACCACTGCCTCATTGCCTGTATCCGCTACGGTGCCGCAGTCAAACGACCACCCCTCATCACTGTCAAACGCTCCCTAAAATACTTCTGTGAGCAGGCCTTTCTAATCGACCTGGCCCGGGTATCCTGGAAGGACATTGACCTCATCCCGTCAGTTGAGGATGCCTGGTCATTCTTTAAGAGTAACTTCCTCACCATATTAGATAAGCATGCGCTGTTCAAAAAATGCAGAACTAAGAACAGATACAGCCCTTGGTTCACTCCAGACCTGACTGCCCTCGACCAGCACAAAAACATCCTGTGGCGGACTGCATTAGCATCGAACAGTCCCCGCGATATGCAACTGTTCAGGGAAGTCAGGAACCAATACACGCAGTCAGTCAGGAAAGCTAAGGCCAGCTTCTTCAGGCAGAAGTTTGCATCCTGTAGCTCCAACTCCAAAAAGTTCTGGGACACTGTGAAGTCCTTGGAGAACAAGAGCACCACCTCCCAGCTGCCCACTGCACTGAGGCTAGGGAACACGGTCACCACCGACAAATCCATGATTATCGAAAACTTCAACAAGCATTTCTCAACGGCTGGCCATGCCTTCCGCCTGGCTACTCCTAACTCGGCCAACAGCTCCGGCCCCCCTGCAGCTCCTCGCCCAAGCCTCTCCAGGTTCTCCTTTACCCAAATCCAGATAGCAGATGTTCTGAAAGAGCTGCAAAACCTGGACCCGTATAAATCAGCTGGGCTTGACAATCTGGACCCTCTATTTCTGAAACTATCCGCCGCCATTGTCGCAACCCCTATTACCAGCCTGTTCAACCTCTCTTTCATATCGTCTGAGATCCCCAAGGATTGGAAAGCTGCCGCAGTCATCCCCCTCTTCAAAGGGGGAGACACCCTGGACCCAAACTGTTACAGACCTATATCCATTCTGCCCTGCCTATCGAAGGTCTTCGAAAGCCAAGTCAACAAACAGATCACTGACCATCTCGAATCCCACCGTACCTTCTCCGCTATGCAATCTGGTTTCCGAGCCGGTCACGGGTGTACCTCAGCCACACTCAAGGTACTAAACGACATCATAACCGCCATTGATAAAAGACAGTACTGTGCAGCCGTCTTCATCGACCTTGCCAAGGCTTTCGACTCTGTCAATCACCATATTCTTATCGGCAGACTCAGTAGCCTCGGTTTTTCGGATGACTGCCTTGCCTGGTTCACCAATTACTTTGCAGACAGAGTTCAGTGTGTCAAATCGGAGGGCATGTTGTCCGGTCCTCTGGCAGTCTCTATGGGGGTGCCACAGGGTTCAATTCTCGGGCCGACTCTTTTCTCTGTGTATATCAATGATGTTGCTCTTGCTGCGGGCGATTCCCTGATCCACCTCTACGCAGACGACACCATTCTGTACACTTTCGGCCCGTCATTGGACACTGTGCTATCTAACCTCCAATCGAGCTTCAATGCCATACAACACTCCTTCCGTGGCCTCCAACTGCTCTTAAACGCTAGTAAAACCAAATGCATGCTTTTCAACCGATCACTGCCTGCACCCGCTTGCCCGACTAGCATCACCACACTGGATGGTTCCGACCTTGAATATGTGGACACCTATAAGTACCTAGGTGTCTGGCTAGACTGCAAACTCTCCTTCCAGACCCATATCAAACATCTCCAATCGAAAATCAAATCAAGAGTCGGCTTTCTATTCCGCAACAAAGCCTCCTTCACTCACGCTGCCAAGCTTACCCTAGTAAAACTGACTATCCTACCGATCCTCGACTTTGGCGATGTCATCTACAAAATTGCTTCCAACACTCTTCTCAGAAAACTGGATGCAGTTTATCACAGTGCCATCCGTTTTGTCACTAAAGCACCTTATACTACCCACCACTGCGACTTGTATGCTCTAGTCGGCTGGCCCTCGCTACATATTCGTCGCCAGACCCACTGGCTCCAGGTCATCTACAAGGCCATGCTAGGCAAAGCTCCGCCTTATCTCAGCTCACTGGTCACGATAGCAACACCCATCCGTAGCACGCGCTCCAGCAGGTGTATCTCATTGATCATCCCTAAAGCCAACACCTCATTCGGCCGCCTTTCGTTCCAGTACTCTGCTGCCTGTGACTGGAACGAATTGCAAAAATCGCTGAAGTTGGAGACTTTTATCTCCCTCACCAACTTCAAACATCAGCTATCTGAGCAGCTAACCGATCGCTGCAGCTGTACATAATCTATTGGTAAATAGCCCACCCATTTTCACCTACCTCATCCCCACAGTTTTTATTTATTTACTTTTCTGCTCTTTTGCACACCAATATCTCTACCTGTACATGATCATCTGATCATTTATCACTCCAGTGTTAATCTGCAATATTGTAATTATTCACCTACCTCCTCATGCCTTTTGCACACATTGTATATAGACTCCCCTTTTTTTCCTCTACTGTGTTATTGACTTGTTAATTGTTTACTCCATGTGTAACTCTGTGTTGTCTGTTCACACTGCTATGCTTTATCTTGGCCAGGTCGCAGTTGCAAATGAGAACCTGTTCTTAACTAGCCTACCTGGTTAAATAAAGGTGAAAAAAAAACATTGCCATCTGATTGTGTCCAATTGTTCAACTGCTAATAATGTGGTTTGGCATGGTATCCAGCTGTAAGGCTTGTTTAGCATTCACTAGATTTAATGAGGACAACAGTGACATGTAATTCCCCTGCACTGCAGATGGACTGACATCATCATCATCATCCTCATCATGTGCTGAGGCTGTCTTAATGTGAACACTGTAATCATCAGCTGCAGCAGCAGCAGCATCAGCATCATCAGCCCCAATGGTATAGTGGTGGAGGTACAGCAGTAATGGTCTAGTCATGGTGCTATCATCAACGGTCACACAACCATGTTTGTTCTTGTCATGGGTCAAGATGAAGGCAACGAAGGCCACCTTATGCGTTGACTATCCACCGAAGAGTGCAGCTTGGGGGAGATGATTTGTACCCAATTGTAAGCAAGCTTGATTGTATGGTCAAATCAAATCAAATTTTATTTGTCACATACACATGGTTAGCAGATGTTAATGCGAGTGTAGCGAAATGCTTGTGCTTCTAGTTCCGACAATGCAGTGATAACCGACAAGTAATCTAACTAACAAATCCAAAACTACTGTCTTATACACAGTGTAAGGGGATAAGGAATATGTACATAAGGATATATGAATGAGTGGTGGTACAGAGCAGCATACAGTAGATGGTATCGAGTACAGTATATACATATGAGATGAGTATGTAGACAAAGTAAACAAAGTGGCATAGTTAAAGTGGCTAGTGATACATGTATTACATAAGGATGCAGTCGATGATGTAGAGTACAGTATATACATATGCATATGAGATGAATAATGTATGGTAAGTAACATTATATAAGGTAGCATTGTTTAAAGTGGCTAGTGATATATTTACATCATTTCCCATCAATTCCCATTATTAAAGTGGCTGGAGTTGGGTCAGTGTCAATGACAGTGTGTTGGCAGCAGCCACTCAATGTTAGTGGTGGCTGTTTAACAGTCTGATGGCCTTGAGATAGAAGCTGTTTTTCAGTCTCTCGGTCCCAGCTTTGATGCACCTGTACTGACCTCGCCTTCTGGATGATAGCGGGGTGAACAGGCAGTGGTTCGGGTGGTTGATGTCCTTGATGATCTTTATGGCCTTCCTGTAACAACGGGTGGTGTAGGTGTCCTGGAGGGCAGGTAGTTTGCCCCCGGTGATGCGTTGTGCAGACCTCACTACCCTCTGGAGAGCCTTACGGTTGAGGGCGGAGCAGTTGCCGTACCAGGCGGTGATACAGCCCGCCAGGATGCTCTCGATTGTGCATCTGTAGAAGTTTGTGAGTGCTTTTGGTGACAAGCCGAATTTCTTCAGCCTCCTGAGGTTTAAGAGGCGCTGCTGCGCCTTCTTCATGACGCTGTCAGTGTGAGTGGACCAATTCAGTTTGTCTGTGATGTGTATGCCGAGGAACTTAAAACTTGCTACCCTCTCCACTACTGTTCCATCGATGTGGATAGGGGGGTGTTCCCTCTGCTGTTTCCTGAAGTCCACAATCATCTCCTTAGTTTTGTTGACGTTGAGTGTGAGGTTATTTTCCTGACACCACACTCTGAGGGCCCTCACCTCCTCCCTGTAGCCCGTCTCGTCGTTGTTGGTAATCAAGCCTACCACTGTTGTGTCGTCCGCAAACTTGATGATTGAGTTGGAGGCGTGCGTGGCCATGCAGTCGTGGGTGAACAGGGAGTACAGGAGAGGGCTCAGAACGCACCCTTGTGGGGCCCCCGTGTTGAGGATCAGCGGGGAGGAGATGTTGTTGCCTACCCTCACCACCTGGGGGCGGCCCGTCAGGAAGTCCAGTACCCAGTTGCACAGGGCGGGGTCGAGACCCAGGGTCTCGAGCTTGATGACGAGCTTGGAGGGTACTATGGTGTTGAATGCCGAGCTGTAGTCGATGAACAGCATTCTCACATAGGTATTCCTCTTGTCCAGGTGGGTTAGGGCAGTGTGCAGTGTGGTTGAGATTGCATCGTCTGTGGACCTATTTGGGCGGTAAGTAAATTGGAGTGGGTCTAGGGTGTCAGGTAGGGTGGAGGTGATATGGTCCTTGACTAGTCTCTCAAAGCACTTCATGATGACGGAAGTGAGTGCTACGGGGCGGTAGTCGTTTAGTTCAGTTACCTTAGCTTTCTTGGGAACAGGAACAATGGTGGCCCTCTTGAAGCATGTGGGAACAGCAGACTGGTATAGGGATTGATTGAATATGTCCGTAAACACACCGGCCAGCTGGTCTGGTACAGGGGTAAATGACATTACTTTTCATCCAATCTCAATCAAACTTGATAGTAAGAAATGGTTGCATAACCACTCCAAACTTAACCTCTTCCTGTACCCGTGGAGAAGAGAAGAAAACAGGACGAACCCCACAGCCTTGTTGTTGTGCCTCTGTCTGTTTCAGTCAGTATGACTAACACAAACCAATGCAGGGACGTTGGCCTGCGCCCAGGGTGCCATTTGAGATTGGCACAGTCAGTGGCATGTTCACGAGCTGAGTTTGACACGGGGTGAAAAACATACAATGACTCTGATTGAAGCAGGATGCTGCTTGAAGCGCACGGTGCCGCAGATCTCCCAGCCACCAGGGTGGTAATAATAAATCTCCACAAAGAAGATGAATAAGCGTGATTTAGAATAATGAGGTATTAGGGAATATTATGCCTCCTGAGAACAGAGGGAAAATACCAAATGACTGGTTGGTGGTGCCTGCCTCCTAGCCTCCTTCTCCCCTTCAACCACCCAACTCTATGAAAAACTCACCTGTTGTACTCACAACTGTACAATTACAGACTTTTCCTCACAGCAAGTTCCTTGTCAAACAAATCTGTGTGGGGCTCACTGTGCAGAATAATTGGTTGTAAAAGCTTTGCTTGTTTTGAACGGCCGATACGCTATTTCCAGCTCTGACATGAGATCAAATGGACGAGAATTCAAAGGAAAACAGAGGAGCGCTTTCTCAGAACAAAGAGAACAAATTTGACACATGCCGGTCTCTTTGAGTTGGAGGTAATGGAGTGGGAAGACAATAGAAATGGGAAATCCGTATGCCAGGGAAGTGTGGAGAGCAGCACCGAGCAGGATCTAGGCCAATAGAGAATACTGTAGTCTGACCTGAAACCAAATCTCAACCTCATCGGGACCAATGACATGACAGCAAAAATAGATTGGGGTTTGGCACCAGAATTGGACCAGAATCGGACAACTGTGTCTGAGAGTACGGACGGATGTATTTGGGTCTGTATAGGGACTATCTTGTGTTTTGATATGGCTACTGGGTGTGGGGATCAACCCTTGGATCAACCACAATACTAGGAAGTCACAAAAGCAAACCTGGTCCAGAAATGCTATGAAATTGGCCAGTAATTCCCTATAGTACAGTAGCAGTATGGAGCTTTGTCAATGACAGCCAAAATGGTGGTGAATTGTTGTGTGTCTAAGCCTAAACTCAGTGGAGATTCAGATTATTCATATGGATATGATCCCCTTATTCAACCATTTAGGAAGTAATATGTTGCTGATTGTGAGGTACTTGACTGACCTGACACATGGAAAAGGCTAGTTGACCCTTTACTCTTATCATCAATGATAAGCGGGGACTGTGAAGCAACACAAACATTGGCATAGACACAAATGCGCACACACACACACACACACACACACACACACACACACACACACACACACACACACACACACACACACACACACACACACACACACACACACACACACACACACACACACACACACACACACACACACACACACACACACACACACACACCACACACACCACACACACACACACACACACCACACACACACACACACACCACACACACACACACACAGTTGAAGTCGGAAGTTGACATACACTTAGGTTGGAGTCATTAAAACTTGTTTTCAACCACTCCACAAATGTATTGTTAACTTCTTGGATATAGGGGGCGCTATTTTAATTTTTGGATGAAAAACGTTCCCGTTTTAAACAAGATATTTTGTCACGAAAAGATGCTCGACTATGCATATAATTGACAGTTTTGGAAAGAAAACACTTTGACGTTTCCAAAACTGCAAAGATATTGTCTGTGAGTGCCACAGAACTGATGTTACAGAAAAAACAGATAAACATCCAATCAGGAAGTGCCACATTTTTTAAAACTGCCTCATGCCAATGACTCCTTTATATGGCTGTGAAGGAGCAAGGAGTCAGCTTACGTTTTCCACGTTTTCCCCAAGGTGTCTGCAGCATTGTGACGTATTTGTAGGCATATCATTGGAAGATTGACCATAAGAGACTACATCTACCAGGTGGTGGCTTGGTGTCCTCCAGCTGCAGTATTTTTCCGTTTGCTTCTGATGAGAAGCCAACAGCCACCACTGATATATTATCGAATAGATATGTGAACAACACCTTGAGGATTGATTCTAAACAATGTTTGCCATGTTTCTGTCGATATTATGGAGCTAATTTGGAAAAACGTTTGGCGTTGTAAGTGACTGCATTTTCCCGTCTTTTCCTTAGCCAAACGTGATGAACAAAACGGAGCCATTTCGTCTACACAAATAATATTTTTGGAAAAAATTAACATTTGCTATCTAACTAAGAGTCTCGTCATTGAAAACATCAGAAGTTCTTCAAAGGTAAATGATTTTATGTGAATGCTTTTCTTGTTTTTGTGAAAATGTTGCCTGCTGAATGCTAGGCTTAATGCTATGCTAGGCTATCAATACTCTTACACAAATGCTTGTTGGCTTGTTGGTTGAAAAGCATATTCTGAAAATCTGAGATGACAGTGTTGTTAACAAAAGGCTAAGCTTGTGTTTGAATATATTTATTTCATTTAATTTGCGATTTTCATGAATAGGAAACGTTGCGTTATGGTAATGAGCTTGAGGCTATGATTACGCTCCCGGATACGGGATTGCTCGACTCTAGAGGTTAACCTCTTGCTCCTACCTGACACGCAGGCGTCCCATCTAGACATCTGGAAATGCAAATGCGCTACGCTAAATGCTAATAGTACTAGTTAAAACTCAAACGTTCATTAAAATACACATGCAGGGTATTGAATTAAAGCTACACTCGTTGTGAATCCAGGCAACAAGTCAGATTTTTAAAATGCTTTTCGGCGAAAGCATGAGAAGCTATTATCTGATAGCATGTAACACCCCAAAAGACCCGCAGAGACGTAAACAAAATAATTAGCATAGTCGTCACTACACAAATCGCACAAATAAAATATAAAACATTCATTACCTTTGACCATCTTCTTTGTTGGCACTCCTAGATGTCCCATAATCACTATTGGGTCTTTTTTTCGATTAAATCGGTCCATATATAGCCTAGATATCGATCTATGAAGACTGTGTGATTAACGACAAAAAAATAGCGTCTTATAACGTAACGTCATTTTTTTTAATTAAAAAAGTTGACGATAAACTTTCACAAAACACTTCGAAATACTTTTGTAATGCAACTTTAGGTATTAGTACACGTTAATAAGCGACCAAATTGATCACGAGGCGATGTATATTCTTCAGCTGTCCGTCTGGAAATAATGTCCGGGTAAATCTCAACCAAAATATCCGGTCGGAGACCGGAAGAACTGCGCTGCCTTGCGTCTGTTTGACCAAGAAACAAATAGTAGGCAAATGACAAAACTCTAGACATCGTGTGGAAGCTGTAGGTATTGCAACCTCAGCCCCATTAAATGTGGTTCACCTTTATCAATGGGTTCAAGTCGCGCATGGATATATTTTTCCATTTTCAGTGATCAGATTTTCCTGCACTTTTCGATGAAACGCACATTCTGTTATAGTCACAGCCGTGATTTAACCAGTTTTATAAACGTCTTAGTGTTTTCTATCCACACATACTAATCATATGCATATACTATATTCCTGGCATGAGCAGCAGGGCGCTGAAATGTTGCGCGATTTTTAACAGAATGTTCGAAAAAGTAGGGGGTAGGAGTAACAGGTTAACAAACTATAGTTTTGACAAGTCAGTTAGGACATCTAATTTGTGCATGATACAAGTCATTTTTCCAACAATTGTTTACAGACAGATTATTTCACTTATAATTCACTGTATCATAATTCCAGTGGGTCAGAAGCTTACATACACTAAGTTGACTGTGCCTTTAAACAGCCTGAAAAATTCCAAGAAATTATGTCATGGCTTTGGAAGCTTCTGATAGGCTAATTGACATCATTTGAGTCAATTGGAGGTGTACCTGCGGATGTATTTCAAGTCCTACCATCAAGCTCAGTGCCTCTTTGCTTGACATCATGGGAAAATCAAATGACCTCAGAAAAACAATTGAGTACCTCCACAAGTCTGGTTCATCCTTGGGAGCAATTTCCAAATGCCTGAACGTACCACGTTCATCTGTACTAACAATAGTACGCCAGTATAAACACCATGGGACCACGCAGCCTTCATATCACTCAGGAAGGAGACGCGTTCTGTCTGCTAGAGATGAATGTACTTTGGTGCGAAAAGTGCAAATCAATCCCAGAACAACAGCAGAAGATGAAGATGTTGGAGGAAACAGGTACAAAGTATCTATATCCACAGTAAAATGAGTCCTATATCGACATAACCTGAAAGGCCTTGTCACGTTCTGACCTTAGTTCCTTTATCATGTCTTTGTTAGTTTGGTCAGGGCGTGAGTTGGGGTGGGTAGTCTGTTCTTTTTTCTATGTAGTATTTCTGTGTTTGGCCTGGTATGGTTCTCAATCAGAGACAGGTGTCGTTCGTTGTCTCTGATTGAGAATCATACTTAGGTAGACTGTTTTCCCCATTTTAGTTGTGGATGATTGTTTCTGTCTCTGTGTCTTTACCAGACAGAACTGATTCATTTTCGTTCGTTCTCCTTGCTATTTTGTGTTTGGTGTTCCATGTTAATAAATTATCAACATGGACACGTACCACGCTGCATATTGGTCCGATCCTTCATACTCCTCGTCAGAGGAAGACTAATATTGTTACAGGCCGCTCAGCAAGGAAGAAGCCACTGCACCGAAGCCACTGCTCCAAAACCGCCATAAAAAAGCCAGATTACGGTTTGCAACTGCACATGACGACAAAGAGCGTACTTTTTGGAGAAATGTCCTCTGGTCTGATGAAACAAAAATATAACTGTTTGGCCATTGTGTGTGTGTGTGTATATATGCATGTATGCATGTATGCATGTATGCATGTATGCATGTATGCATGTATGCATGTATGTATGTATGTATGTATGTATGTATGTATGTATGTATGTATGTATGTATGTATGTATGTATGTATGTATGTATGTATGTATGTATGTATGTATGTATGTATGTATGTATGTATGTATATGTTTTGTTCACAGTGATTTTTATCATTAAACTGCGCCGTTGTAACACAGTCTTTGCTCTCCGGCACCTGACCTCTCTACTGCCAGTACGCACACCTTACAAGCTGAAATAAATCACTTTCTACTATTATTCTGATGTTTCACATTCTTACAATAAAGTGGTGATCCTAACTGACCTAAGACAGGGAAGTTTTACTAGGATTAAACATCAGGAATTGTGAAAACCTGAGTTTAAATGTATTTGGCTAAGGTGTATGTAAACTTCCGACTTCAAGTGTACGCACTATACATACACATGGATTTAGTACTGTAGATATGTGGTAGTGGTGGAGTAGGGGCCTGAGGGTACACAGTGTGTTGTGAAATCTGTGAATGTAATGTTTTAAAAATTGTGTAAACTGCCTTAATTTTGCTGGACCCCAGGAAGATTAGCTGCTGTTTTGGCAGCAGCTAATGGGGATCTATAATAAATACAAATACAGTTAATTAATGTTTGGAGTGGAACAAAACAAAGCTAATCCTGCCTCACTGACATTCATGGATCCTCTCCCTAGTCCCACTTTATGGGAATACTCTCTTAGTGCTCACAGTTCTGCTTTTGTCTTCTACGCCATTGTCCAGCCCTGCCCTGCCCTGCCCTTCCTCTTTTCTATTCTCCTCTGTCTGCTTCCCCTCTCTCCTTCACCCATCCACTCATCACCCCCTTCTCTCTTCTCCTCTCTACCCCTCCTGTCTGCTTCCCCTCTCTCCTTCACCCATCCACTCATCACCCCCTTCTCTCTTCTCCTCTCTACCCCTCCTGTCTGCTTCCCCTCTCTCCTTCACCCATCCACTCATCACCCCCTTCTCTTCTCCTCTCTACCCCTCCTGTCTGCTTCCCCTCTCTCCTTCACCCATCCACTCATCACCCCCTTCTCTCTTCTCCTCTCTACCCCTCCTGTCTGCTTCCCCTCTCTCCTTCACCCATCCACTCATCACCCCCTTCTCTCTTCTCCTCTCTACCCCTCCTGTCTGCTTCCCCTCTCTCCTTCACCCATCCACTCATCACCCCCTTCTCTCTTCTCTCTACCTCCCCTCTCTCTAGCCCTTCCTGTCCTCCAACTTATCTCTGTATGGTGAGTTATAGGGCCATGGATCTGCCTGTTTTCAGGCCACAGCACTTCTGCTTGACCCGCTGGCCTTTCTTTATTAGACCCACCCCACCACTGTAAATTTGACCAGACTAATGTTTGATTCATACCTCGAAGCAAAGGTCAAGTTATCCTTTCCTCAATAATTCAAGACAGCTGCTTTTCTAAAAAAAACAGGACACATATTAGCAGGGGTGGAATAGAAGCCAAAGACACTCAATAAGCCACCTACTCAAGAACTGCCTATGCTTCTGTTTTTTCTCTCTCTGCACATTTCCTGGCAGCCCTTCAGTTGAAACAAAACCACCAGTCATAGTCTGTGCTGCATTGCAGTCCAGAGCCCAACTCCCAGAGAGAAAGCTGAGTAGAGGTAGGGTGTGACTGAAAGTAAGAAAATAACAGTGGTATGGGAGCAGTGTGTCTGTGTGTGAGTACATGTGCACACGCATGTGTATCCATTTGCTCATGTGTGTGTGTGTTGAGCGATTTATGGCGTACACTGAACGCAGAGGAGAGCCCATGCAGTGGAGCCCATTGCAGCTGGTGACAGGACGATGGTGTGTGAAGGAGAGGTTTGACTCTGCCAGGTTAGTGCTGTCTCATGTACACCGCGATTAATGCCTAGCCCTATGGTACACAGCAGGCAACGCAGTATGGAGGGAACGGATACTGGGTGGCTTGGTCTCATTCAAAATACAGGCACATCAGTGTTTGGTGTCAGACAACCTAAGCAAGGACAGCAGGTAGCTTAGCGGTGAAGATTGTTGGGCCAGTAACCGAAAGGTCGCTTGTTTGAGGTCCGAGCCAACTAGGTGAAAATCTGTCAATGTGCCATTCAGCAAGGCACTTAACCCTAATTGCTCCTGTAAGTGGTTCTGGATCCAAAAATGTGTCTGCTAAATAACTAAAATGTCAATGCAAGGGATGACCTTCACTTCACACGAATACATGCCTATACCAACCCTGCAAACATCTTGTTTGTGAGTGAATACATCCAAATGACAGGTTTCTCCTCCTCACAGCAAGAACCTATCCCGCACACAGGGCTCCATCTGCACCCACAATGCACCACTTTTACGGCTCTGGTCAAAAGTAGTGCACTACATAGGGGATAGGGTGCCATTTGTGACCTAACCTGAGGGTTTTCTAAGGGCCGCTGCCCTCGCTCTGAGTGTGTAAATGCTGCACATCACCTTGTATTTTAATCAGTCAGCGGAGATTGATGCTCACGGGCAGTCATGTGAAAGGTGGGCATCCATCAAATATGCCCCCAGCGTTTCACTCCTGTCAGCAGGGCTGGAGGGAGACACACTGCCACCCCGGGTTGAGTTAGGAGATTCCCACCTAAGCATTATACAGTGGACACACACACCAGCATTGAGACACCAACATAAACACACACACGCACATGCATATACACGCGCACACATGCTCACAAACACCCGCATAAACAGACACTAACATTAACACACACACACACACACCAACATAACATAGATCAGATCCATCCAGGTCATCCCAGGAGACAGATTTGGATGGATATGGACATTGATCAAAGCGCTTCACCTCTACTTCGCTTAGCAGTCCCGGTTAGGCCCAGCCAAGGAACACCAGAGTCATTCAAGAGGTCAACTCATCAGAATATTTCATTAACACAACGGTGGGGACACACACACACACACACACACACACAACACACACAAATAATTCCTTTAGACAGATAATGCTCAATGAGAAAGAAAAACTGTGATGTGCTATTTCAAGTGTATTGTTCAAAATTGAGAATAGCTCTGGGACGTATTCAGTCAAACCAGGTGAGGTCGGGTTTCGAGGATGAGGGAAATAAATTATTACTAAAATAATATGTATTTAAATGTTGTTGTGTTCCATGTAGTAACCTTTTGATAGCCTGGGTGTCAGTCGATTTCTGTTCTCTCGCCAACTCCTTATGGAATTGTCATGCAAAATATGTTTGACTCGACAATGACAATGGAGTTGGTAGGAGCACAAACAGATCTGGGACCAGGCTAACGTTTAGAGTGCAAATTCAATCAAACTCGGAAGGAGGAAAAACATTTAGGACTGCAGTTACTAGTTTGTATTGAGCTCTACAGTATTTCACTTCTAACTAATTTCCTGTCACAATGGCACACGCCTATAATCCACTGTTCTAGTGAAAAATGGCATAGAAACAAGATGGAGGATCATTAAAATATAAAACACAGTGTTGAGTTAGTGTTCCTGCAAAAGCTCCAGCAGTCTAGCTTAGCGGCCATAGAGCCAGTTATGACCAATACTTTAAAAGCCCTATTGAGGCTGCTGTGTAACCCAACCCCAGCCATATGTGAACTTGTTTATAAGCAAGCAAACAAATAAGAAGGAATCAGTCTCACTCATACATGTCTGTATAAGAACGCAACATTCCCCCATCAACGTGACATAAACACACACTAATTCATTCATGGTCCAATTCCAGTGTTTGTCTTTTCATTACTCATATGGGATGACCAGGCCACTCTGGCTTGCGCTATTGAGTGCATCCTAAAGATAGTTGGCCTATATCGGTTTCAACTGAATGTTTAGGTGTTTACGGCCTATCACGTTGGTTTCCTTGTGGAAATACTGTCACCATTGAAAGTGCTATAAAAACAATAGTTTTTTGTGAGTCTGAACCAAATCTGAAAGAATAGCACGGATAAATATACATGGATGACAATCAAGGGATTGTAACAGTAACTGACAGAGGGAGACAAAACAGGCAGCTTGAAAGAAAAAAGACAAATGGCGAGAGAAAGACCGGACAGGGCGAGCCGATGGCTGACTAACTGAGTGAGCGAGCTAGAGAGTGGAGGAGCTCGCTAATGTAATTAATGCCCACTTGCCCTCGCCTCGCTTCCTGTAACTGCCTAACACATTCTATCCCCCTCATGTACTGAAATGCATCTGCGAGTGAGAGAGCGGGGCTGGCTGTCTGGCTGGCTGTGCCGACGGGAGCAGCTGGTGTTTTTGCTATTTTTCGCAGAGGACGTTGACATAACCTTCAATGCGGTTCTCCTCTGTTTATTTTTCCCAAGCTTGTATCAGGGATATTAGCTAGCTAGCTATTTTCTATGCTTTGGCTAAGAAACATATGTAGCCTGCAGCCATCTGGGGTATTGGGGGTGGAATCCAAAACATCCAGGGGGGTGAGAGAGCCCAGAAGCCCGACAGCAGACTCCCCTCCAGCCCACAGCGAGTAGAGGAAAGTCCAGAGACATGAAATAGACTGTGTACCAAATAGTACCTTATTCCCAATCATGTGCACTGCTTTTGACCAGAGCTCCATAGGTCTTGGTCAAAAATAGTGCCCTGCATAGGAATAGGGTGCCATTTGGGTCGGATGCATGTAATGGCTCTTTCTCCAGTGCCAGGGCCATAAGCCAGCAGGAAATCCTGGATGAGTGTCTAACATTAACAGTATAGAGAACTGAATCCCTCTTGTCCTGTCTAGAGGTTTCATGCCCATTGAAACTGATGGGACATGTGCCATTTGACCACTAAAAATACACACTATATGGTTTATTTTGTGCATAATTAATCTAACATTCGGCCATCAGTGCCCCCTTAAAAGATGCCTCTGCTTCTATGTGTCCAAGAAATGACAGTGGTGGCTGATCACAATCTAGTGTCAGCTCTGTCTGCATATATTTTAACTTCAACATCAATAGAACTTTCAATCCATTTCTTCAATGTCAATCCTCCGCGTCCCTTCAACAGTGCTGACGCAGCAACAGTGTTGATTTAAATTGGGGCACCATCGTAACTAACTTGCTCACCACTGTGTCACCATTATCACCATTTGAACAGGTACAGAGCTCTCTTTTAATCTAGGTGTTTGACTAGTTTGAAAGAGGAGGGCTTTTGCATGAGGACAAGCTGAGATCGCTGAACCACTTCTCTGTCTGCATCCCCATGGGCCCTAGCTAAAATAATTGCACTAAATAGGGAATATGGTGTAATTTAGGATGCAGCCTCTGAGGAAGAAATCAAGACTGAGAGAGATGTAGAAACAACCCTAACTGGCCTGGTAGTTGTACATTATTAAGAAAAATCTTATTGAATATTCTCATTGAGAAAGGAGTGAAAAATCCATTCAGAGGGTAGATCCCAGTTCACTAATGAACTACGTACTTTCACAGTCCATTGTTAGTGAGGACAAGGTTTAATGCAGCTGTAGCGTTTAAATCAAAGAGAATATGAATTGAATAGAGATATACAAAATATAGAGCATCAGAAAGACAGCCATATATTAAGATAATTTACTATATATAAGAAGATATACTGTATATTATTACATCACTGGGGCCGTGCTCCCACACATCCAGGATATGTTGTTGAAATGATGCCTGAGGAAGGCCCACAACATCATCAAAGACACCACAAACCCCAGCCACGAGCTGCTCACTCCCTTACCGTCAGGCAGACTGTATAGAAGCATGAGGTCCGATACCAACAGGCTCAGAGACAGTTTCTATCTACAAGCCATCAGACTGCTGAACACTTGAACTGGACTGACTACCCACACACGCACTCTTCCCAAAAATAAATAGTTCCTTCCTGTATATATTCTATTCTACTAAGCCATATACTTTATTCTATTCTACTAAGCCATTTACTTTATTCTATTCTACTAAGCCATATACTTTATTCTATTCTACTAAGCCATATACTTTATTCTATTCTACTAAGCCATTTACTTTATTCTATTAAGCCATATACTTTATTCTATTCTACTAAGCCATTTACTTTATTCTATTAAGCCATATACTTTATTCTATTAAGCCATATACTTTATTCTATTCTAATAAGCAATTTACTTTACTCTTCTAACTAAGCCATTTACTCTATTCTACTAAACCATTTACTCTATTCTACTAAGCCATTTACTTTACTCTATTCTACTAAGCCATATACTTTATTCTATTCTGCAGTAATACAGATTGAAATGTATTTTCTGCTGAAGAAAAAGCACTAAACAGATATTATTGTTCAGGTTATAAGATATAAAAATAAATAATTTACTCACTACAGCACAATCTGCAAACAACCACAACAAGTATTCCCAACCAAATGAAGGGCACATTTGGCTGCATATTTGATTCACTTCACGTTGTTAAGCTGCTCCACAGCTCGTGAAGCGAAAACAAGTGAAAACCGCCAACAAAGGAGAACTTCAAAGGACTGTTCACTGACTAACCCACAAGAGACACTGAGAAAATAATTTCACTGCTTCAGAGAAAGTGTTTCTAAAGACATAGAAACAGAGGCTCTGCTTCATTAACTTTGCCATACCCTGTATGAATGAATATACATTATCCCTAAAAATACCCTAATTTCAAGAAAGTAGACTAATACCGCTAAACAAAATGCTTGGTTCCAATGCTGTTTTTTAAATGCATCAGTGATTTTACAATATCTAACAACCAAAAGAGGAGATGTAGAGGACTGTATTTTTGTGCTGGAGTACCTCTGGAATGACTAACAGTTAGCATACACTGACACTATTTCCTGTATCTAAACTATATATACAAAAGTATGCGGACACCCCTTCAAATTAGTGGATTTGGCTATTTCAGCCATACCCGTTACTGACACATCTATAATATCGAGCACACAGCCATGCAATATCCATAGACATAGAATGCCACCTTTCCAACAAGTCAGTTTGTCAAATTTCTGCCCTGGTCAACTGTAAGGGCTGTTATTGTGAAGTGGAAACGTCTAGGAGCAACAATGGCTTAGCGCCGAAGTAGTAGGCCACACAAGCTCACAGAACGGGACCGCAGAGTGCTGAAGCACGTAAAAATTGCCTGTCCTCGGTTGAAACACTCATTACCCAGTTTCTAACTGTCAGCACAAGAACTGTTTGTCGGGAGCTTGGAAGGTGGAGGTGGAATAATGGCAGTTTTTCATGGTTTGGGCTAGGCCCCTTAGTTCCAGTGAAGGGAAATCTAAACGCTACAGCATACAATGACACTCTAGACGATTCTGTGGTTCCAACTTTGTGGCAACAGTTTGGGGAAGGCCCTTTACGGTTTCAGCAGGTCAATGCCAATGTGCACAAAGCGAGGTCAATACAGAAGTGGTTTGTCGAGATCGGTGTGGAAGAACTTGAGTGGCCTGCACAACCCCATCGAAAACCTTTGGGATGAATTGGAACGCCGACTGTGAGCCATGCCTAATCGCCCAACATCAGTGCCCAACCTCACTAATGCTCTTGTCGCTGAATGGAAATAAGTCCCCACAGCAATGATCCAATGTTCATGTAGAAGAAAACCTTCCCAGAAGAGTGGAGGCTGTTATAGTAGCAAAGGGGGGGCCCAACTCTATATTAATGCCCATGATTTTGGAATGAGATGTTCCACAAGCAGGTGTCCACATACTTTTGGTCATGTAGTGTATCTCCGCTGAGGCTACCACACAGGTAGGGAATGCAATGAGTAGAGCGAGTGAGAAAATAAGATGGGAAATAAAAAGCAGGGTATAAATAGCTAAGACCAAACTAAACATTAACAGTAACAAATGCGTTCATCCACCTCTGGCCTGCTCGCCTCCCTACCACTGAGGAAGTACAGCTCCCGCTCAGCCCAGTCAAAGCTGTTCGCTGCTCTGGCCCCCCAATGGTGGAACAAACTCCCTCACGACGCCAGGACAGCGGAGTCAATCACCACCTTCCGGAGACACCTGAAACCCCACCTCTTTAAGGAATACCTAGGATAGGATAAGTATTCCCTCTCCCCCCCCCTTTAAGATTTAGATGCACTATTGTAAAGTGACTGTTCCACTGGATCTCATAAGGTGAATGCACCAATTTGTAAGTCGCTCTGGATAAGAGCGTCTGCTAAATGACTTAAATGTAAATGTAAATGTAATGTAAATGTAAATGAATGTGATAAATAAGTACAGGTTAGACCCAGGGGGCATTCAAAACCAAATCAAATATATTTTATGTTTGAGATTCTTCAAAGTAGCCACCCTTTGCCTTGATGACAGCTTTGCACACTCTTGGCATTCTCTCAACCAGCTTCACCTGGAATGCTTTTCCAACAGTCTTGAAGGAGTTCCCACATATGCTGAGCATGTGTTGGCTGCTTTTTCTTCACTCTGTGGTCCAACTCATGCCAAACCATCTCAATTGGGTTGAGGTTGAATGATTGTGAAAGCCAGGTCATTTAATGCAGACAGTCCATCACTCTCCTTCTTAATCAAATAGCCCTTACACAGCCTGGAGGTGTGTTTGGTCATTGTAATGTTGAACAACAAATGATAGTCCCACTAAGCACAAACCAGATGGGATGGAGTATTGCTGCAGAATGCTGTGGTAGCCATGCTGGTTAAGTGTGCCTTGAATTCTAAATAAATCACTGACAAAGCACGCCCACACATCACTGACAAAGCACCCCCACACATCACACCTCCTCCTCCATGCTTCACGGTGGGAAACACACATGCAGAGATCATCTGTTCACCTACTCTGCATCTCACAAAGACACGGCGGTTGGAACCAAAAATCTCAAATTTGGACCGGTCTAATGTCCATTTCTCGTGATTCTTGGCCAAAGGAAGTCTCTTCTTCTTATTGGTGGTCTTTAGTAGTGCTTTCTTTACAGGCAATTCGACCACAAAGGCCTGATTCACGCAGTCTCCCCTGAACAATTGTTGAGATGTGTCTGTTGCTTGAACTCTAATGAACTTATCCTCTGCAGCAGAGGAAACTATGTGTCTTCCTTTCCTGTGGCGGTCCTCATGAGAGCCAGTTTCATCATAGCGCTTGATGGTTTTTGCGACTGCATTTGAAGAAACTTTCAAAGTTATTGAAAGGTTCCGGATTGACTGACCTTCATGTCTTAAAGTAATGATGGACTGTCATTTCTCTTTGCTTATTTGTTCTTGACATAATATTGACTTGATCTTTTACCAAATAGAGCTATCGTCTGTATACCACCCCTACCTTGTCACAACACTACTGATTGGCTCAAACACATTAAATAAGAAGGAAAGAAATTCCACAAATGAACTTTTAACAAGGCACACCTGTTAACTGAAATGCATTCCAGGTGACTACCTCATGAATCTGGTTGAGAGAATGCCTAGAGCGTGCAAAGCTGTCATCAAGGAAGAATCTCAAACATAAAATATTTTGATTTGGTTACTACATGATTGTGTTATTTCATAGTTTTGATGTCTTCACTATTATTCTACAATGTAGAAAATAGTAAAAATAAAGAACAACCCTGGAATGAGTATGTGTGCCAAAACTTTTGACTGGTATTTTATGTACAAATGAAGAACATGGCAAACCGACCAAATTTCAACAATCAACATTCATGGATGTCAAGAGTCAGTCGGTGGTCACCGGGATTGGCATGGTTTACTGGAACACAAAGAAGCATTACCTCGGATAATATTATTAATGACTATTATTAACGAATTAGCGTTTTTAGCTGAACATTCAGTACGGGCGTAGCTGAACATACAGTACATTCCTATCTGAAGGTGATCCTGTGTTACTCAGTTGGTAGAGCATAGTGCTCGCAACAGTAGGATTGTGATTCCTGCAAGGGCCACCCATATGAAAATGTATGCACGCACTACAGTAAGTATCTTTGAATAAAATAATCGGTTAACCTGTTAAGACTCTAGGTTAAATGGCATATCTTCTGTCTCTGACACTTCATAAATTCATACAATTTCTTCAAGTTTGTAAAATAGGCACAAAATCCCCTATCACACATACAGTACAGTATCATCACCTATACTGTGTGTAACGGATTTGAAAAGGCTGGTGGTGCGCGCTAAATAGTGTTTCAATCGGTGACATCACCTTAATGTAGTGGTTCCTCTTGCTCTGCAAGGGCCGTGGCTTTTGCGGAGCGATGGGTAACGATGCTTCGTGGGTGACTGTTGTTGATGTGTGCAGAGGGTCCCTGGTTCGCGCCCGGGTATGGGCGAGGGGGACGGTCTAAATTATACTGTTACATGTGCACAAGTCTCAATAGTCAATATATTTTTAAACCCCAGTTGACTTGGTGCCATACTGTGTTGTTCCAAATGGTAGCCTATTCCATATATCATGCACTAGTTTTGACCAGTGCCCATAAGCTAGGGTAGTGCACTACCTAGGGAATAGGGAAACCATTTAGGGTACACAATCTATGTGTGCCAAATGGCACTGAAGCAACTGCATGGAAGAGCACCAGTAAGCCACTGGAACGGCATTGGAGCTACGAACCACCCTTGATGTCTCTGCCTGGCCGGTTCCCCTCTCTCCACTGGGATTCTCTGCCTCTAACCCTATTACAGGGGCTGAGTCACTTGCTCACTGGTGCTCTTCCATGCCGTCCCTAGGAGTGGTGCATCACTTGTGTGAGTTGAGTCACTGACGTGATCTTCCTCTCCGGGTTGGTGCCCCCCCTTGGGTTGTGCCGTGGCGGAGATCTTTGTGGGCTATACTCAGCCTTGTCTCAGGATGGTAAGTTGGTGGTTGAAGATATCCCTCTAGTGGTGTGGGGGCTGTGATTTGGCAAAGTGGGAGGGGTTATATCCTGCCTGTTTGGCCCTGTCCGAGGTTATTGTCGGAAGGGGCCACAGTGTCTCCCATCCCCTCCTGTCTCAGCCTCCAGTATTTTTTTTTTTTAAATTTCACCTTTATTTAACCAGGTAGGCTAGTTGAGAACAAGTTCACATTTGCAACTGCGACCTGGCCAAGATAAAGCATTTGCAATTCGACACATATAACAACACAGAGTTACACATGGAATAAACAAAACAGTCAATAATACAGTAGAACAAGAGAAAACAAAAAGTGCAAATAAGGTAAGATAAGGGAGTTAAGGCAATAAATGGGCCATGGTGGCGAAGTAAATACAACATAGCAATTAAAACACTGGAATGGTAGTTGTGCAGAAGATGAATGTGCAAGTAGAGATACTGGGGTGCAAAGGAGCAAGATAAATAAATAAATACAGTATGAGGTAGGTGATTTACAGGTGGGCTATGTACAGGTGCAGTGATCTGTGAGCTGCTCTGACAGCTGGAGCTTAAAGCTAGTGAGGGAGATATGAGTCTCCAGCTTCAGAGATTTTTCCAGTTCGTTCCAGTCATTCGCAGCAGAGACTGGAAGGAAAGACGACCAAAGGAGGAATTGGCTTTGGGGGTGACTAGTGAGATATACCTGCTGGAGCGCAAGCTACGAGTGGGTGCTGCTATGGTGACCAGTGAGCTGAGATAAAGTGGCGATGAGAATGAAGCGAGGGCCAACCAACGAGAGCGTACAGGTCACAATGGTGGGTAATGTATGGGGCTTTGGTGACAAAACTGATGGCACTGTGATAGACTGCATCCAGTTTGTTGAGTAGAGTGTTGGTGGCAATTTAATAGATGACATCACTGAAGTCGAGGATCGGTAGGATGGTCTGTTTTATGAGGGTATGTTTGGCAGCATGAGTGAAGGATGCTATGTTGCGAAATAGGAAGCCAATTATAGATTTCATTTTGTATTGGAGATGCTTGATGTGAGTTTGGAAGGAGAGTTTACAGTCTAACCAGACACCTAGGTATTTGTAGTTGTCCACGTATTCTAAGTCAGAGCCGTCCAGAGTAGTCACGCTGGACGGGCGAGCAGGTGCAGGCAGTGACCGGTTGAATAGCATGCATTTCGTTTTACTTGCATTTAAGAGCAGTTGGAGGACACGGAAGGAGAGTTGTATGGCATTGAAGCTCATCTGGAGGTTAGTTAACAGTGTACAAAGAGGGGCCAGAAGTATACAGAATGGTGTCGTCTGCGTAGAGGTGTATCAGATAATCACCAGCAGCAAGAGCAACATCATTGATGTATACAGAGAAGAGAGTCAGCCCGAGGTTTGACTCCTGTGGCACCCCCATACAGACTGCCAGAGGTCCGGACAACAGGCCCTCCGATTTGACACACTGAACTCTACCAGAGAAGTAGTTGGTAAACCAGGCGATGCAATCATTTGAGAAACCAAGGCTGTCGAGTCTGCCAATAAGAATGTGGTGATTGACAGAGTCGAACGCCTTGGCCAGGTCGATGAATACCGCTGCACAGTAATGTCTCTTATCGATGGCGGTAATGTCTCTTATGATGTCATTTTGGACCTTGAGCATGGCTGAGGTGCACCCATGACCAGCTCTGAAACCAGATTGCATAGCGGAGAAGGTACGGTGGGATTTAAAATGGTCAGCAATCTGTTTGTTAACTTGGCTTTCGAAGACCTTAGAAAGACAGGGTAGGATAGATATAGGTCTGTAGCAGTTTGGGTCTAGAGTGTCTCCCCCTTTGAAGAGGGGGATGACTGCGGCAGCTTTCCAATCTTTGGAAATCTCAGACGATATGAAAGAGAGGTTGAACAGGATAGTAATAGGGGTTGCAACAATTTCGGCAGATCATTTTAGAAAGAGAGGGTCCAGATTGTCTAGCTCGGTGGATTTGTCGGGGTCCAGGTTTTGCAGCTGTTTCAGAACATCAGTTATCTGGATTTGGGTAAAGGAGAAATGGTGGGGGCTTTTGGCGGGTTACTGTGGAGGGTGCCAGGCAGTTGACCAGGGTAGGGGTAGCCAGGTGGAAAGCATGGCCAGCCGTAGAGAAATGCTTCTTGAAATTCTCAATTATAGTGGATTTATCAGTGGTGACAGTGTTTCCTAGCCTCAGAGCAGTGGGCAGCTTGGAGGAGGTGCTCTTATTATCCATGGACTTTACAGTGTCCCAGAACTTTGAGTTAGTACTACAGGATCCAAATTTCTGTTTGAAAAAGCTAACCTTAGCTTTCCTAACTGCCTGTGTATTTTTGTTCCTAACTTCCCTGAAAAGTTGCATATCACTGGGGATATTCGATGCTAATGCAAAACGCCACAGGATGTTTTTGTGCTGGTCAAGGGCAGACAGGTCTGCAGTGAACCAAGGACTATATCTATTCCTAGTTCTACATTTTTGGAATGGGGCATGCTTATTTAAGATGGTGAGGAAGGCACTTTTAAAGAATAGCCAGGCATCATCTACTGATGGAATGAGGTCAATGTCATTCCAGGATACCCCGGCCAGGTCTATTAGAAAGGCCTGCTCACAGAAGTGTTTTATGGAGCGTTTGACAGTGATGAGAGGTGGTCGTTTGGTCGCAGACCGGATGCAGGCAATGAGGCAGTGGTCACTGAGATCTTGAATTTAAAAAGCAGAGGTGTATTTGGAGGGCGAGTTAGTTAGGAGGACATCTATGAGGGTTTCCCCGTGTTCATGGATTTGGAGTTGTACCTGGTAGGTTCATTGATAATTTGTGTGAGATTGAGGGCATCAAGCTTGGATTGTAGGATGGCCGGGGTGTTAAGCATGTCCCAGTTTAGGTCACCTAGTAGCACGAGCTCAGAAGATAGATGGGGGGGCAATCAATTCACATATGGTATCGAGGGAACCGCTGGGTGCAGAGGGAGGTCTATAGCAAGCGGCAACAGTGAGAGACTTGTTTCTGGAAAGGGGAGTTTTCGAAGTAGAAGCTCGAATTGTTTGGGTACAGACTTGGATAGTAATACAGAACTCTGCAGGCTATATTTGCAGTGGATTGCAACACCGCCCCCTTTGGTAGTTCTATCTTGGCGGAAAATGTTATACTTAGCAATGGAGATTTCAGTTTTTTTTGTAGTTTTCCTAAGCCAGGATTCAGACGCTGCTAAGACATCCGGGTTAGCAGAGTGTGCTAAAGCAGTGAGTAAGACAAACTTAGGGAGTAGGCTTCTAATGTTAACATGCATGAAACCAAGGCTTTTACCTGGGGAGGGGAGTGGAGCTAGGCACTGCAGGACTTGGATTAACCTCTACATCACCAGAGGAACAGAGGAGAAGTAGGATAAGGGTACGGCTAAATGCTATAAGAACTGGCCGTCTAGCACGTTCGGAACAGAGAGTAAAAGTAGCAGGTTTCTGGGCACGATGGCATAGATTCAAGGCATAATGTACAGACAAAGGTAAGGTAGGATGTGAGTACATTGGAGGTAAACCTAGGCATTGAGTAATGATGAGAGATATCGTCTCAAGAGACGCTTAAACCAGGTGATGTCATCACATATGTGGGAGGTGGGACAACATGGTTGGTTAAGGCATATTGAGCAGGGCTTGAGGTTCTACAGTGAAATATTGACAGTAATCACTAACCAGGACAGTAATGGACGAGGCATATTAATATTAGAGAGAGGCATGCGTAGCCAATTGAACATATGGGTCCAGTGAGTGGTTGGGCTGACTGGGGAACACGGCGATAGCAGTGGTTAGCTGATTGATAGCTGGTAGCTAGTTAGCTAGCTAGCTTCGGAATTCCAGAACGGAGGTAAATAGAAATAGTTTAGGAAAAAAAAAACTGATCCACACCACATTGGGTGAGGCGGGTTGCAGGAGAGTATTTTGAAGTTGAGGTTTAGGATAAATGTTTAAAAGAACGTGAAGAAAACGCGAAGAAAAAGATATATACACATGGGACGAGACAAGACAAAGACGTCTGACTGCTACGCCATCTTGGATACACCTATTTATGCTGCAGTCGTTTACATGTCGGGGGGCTAGGGTCAGGCTGTTATATCTGGAGTATTTCTCCTGTCTTATCCGGTGTACTGTGTAAATTTAAGTATGCTCTCTAATTCTCTCTCTCTTTATTTCTTTCTTTCTCTCTTTCTATTTCTTTCTTTCTCTCTTTCGGAGGACCTGAGCCCTAGGACCATGGCTCAGGACTACCTGGCCTGATGACTCCTTGCTGTCCTCAGTCCACCTGGCCGTGCTGCTGCTCCAGTTTCAACAGTTCTGCCTGCGGCTATGGAACCCTGACCTGTTCACCGGACGTGCTACCTGTCCCAGACCTGCTGTTTTCAACTCTCTAGAGACAGCAGGAGCAGTAGAGATACTCTGAGTGATCGGCTATGAAAATCAAACTGACATTTACTTCTGAGGTGCTGAGCTGTTGCACCCTCGACAACCACTGTGATTATTATTATTTGACCCTGCTCGTCATCTATGAACATTTGAACATCTTGGCCATTTTCTGGTATAATCTCCACCCGGCACAGCCAGAAGAAGACTGGCCACTCCTCATAGCCTGGTTCTAGGTTTCTTCCTAGGTTCTGGCCTCTCTAGCGAGATTTTCCTAGCCACCGTGCTTCTACACCTGCATTGCTTGCTGTTTGGGGTTTTCGGCTGGGTTTCTGTACAGCACTTTGTGACATCAGCTGATGTAAGAAGGGCTTTATAAAAACATTTGATTTGATTTGCTCTATGGCATGCACCAAGCACATAACTCAAACACCTACGCAGCTGCTCCCCTGGTTTTGAATAGATTTTCCACAGATACTTCAACAATGAATTGACTTGCGCCAGCACATCTCTTAACGAGCGGGCGGAGGGAGATTAATTTAAAAAAGCTGCTGACTTAGGAACGAGAGGGCTGATGGACGTGACAGTGTGGAGGCGCTACGATCACTGTGATGACCATTAGAGCCTTGTTTATTTGCTGTCAGCAAGTTGCGTGAATGGTGTCCTGTTTGCCAACTGGGGTGGGCCAGCGGGGGTGGGGCATGGATAGCCCTGGAATTCGAGGGGGTGGTGAGAGGGGGGTAAATGTGAGATGGTTCCTTGGTGGATGCAGCCCAACCCCATCATACCTTTCACCCTCCTGAAACACACACACACGAGCCCTCTTTACCCCAATGACTCGCATGAAAATGTCAGGATTATGCCACAGAATGGTGAAGTGACATTAAGACAAGGGAACATTTACCACATTTCTGGACCATTTGTTAAGGTGAGGTGGGGGTGGAAGGAGTCTGGTGGGTGGATAGGTGGGCGGCTCGCGGGTACGGGGGTGTACAACACATGGGTGGGTCACGGAGCAGTTAGTGGTGGGCAACTTGCAGAGGGGCAGGATGTTCTGCAGAGGGGGTGAGGGGGGAGGTGTGTGTGGGTATGTTTGAGAGAGAGAGAGACTGTGTGTGTGTGTGTGTGTGTGTGTGTGTGTGTGTGTGTGTGTGTGTGTGTGTGTGTGTGTGTGTGTGTGTGTGTGTGTGTGTGTGTGTGTGTGTGTGTGTGTGTGTGTGTGTGTGTGTGTGTGTGTGTGTGTGTGTAGAGGTCCTCCCTGTGTGACAACAGTGCAGTACAACCCAGAACAGGTGGGGCCCATAGCAGTGTGCCAGCACTGCAGAGGGGATGTGAGAGAAGGGTGTGAGAGGAGGTTAGGTAAAAGGAGATAAAAAGAGATAAAAAGAGAAAGGTGGAGACCTGTGCTCTGTCAGAGAGAAGCTGGATGTGTGCTGTCCAGGACAGACAACCTTTCTACCTATATTTACTTTTAGTCTCACTCTCCTTCTCCCTCTCCCCCTCTCCCACTCTCCCTCTCCCTCTCCCTTCTCCCCCTCTCCCACTCTCCCTCTCCCACTCTCCCTCTCCCACTCTCCCTCTCCCACTCTCCCTCTCCCTCTCCTTTTCCCCCACCTCTCCTCTCCTCATCCCTCCTATCTTTCTCCCTCTCCTCTCCTCTCCCCTCCACTCCTGCATCCTCTCTTTTCTCTACTTCTACTAGTTGGACAGTGTAATAGGATAGTCTTCATTTGGCAGTAAGAGCCCAGCATGCCAGCCCTACCAACCTTCAGATCCATCAGCTACAGGGGGTTGGAGGGAGAGGCAGAGCTGAGATTTCTCTCTAAAACAGCATTTCCCAAACTTGGTTCTTGTTTATTTCCCCTAACACTACACAGCTGATTCAAACGATCAAAGCTTGATGATTAGCTGATTATTTGAATCCGCTGTGTAGTTCTAGGGCAAAAACCAAAATGTGCACCCAGGGGGTGCTCCAGGACCAGCTTTGGGAAACCCTGCTCTACACACGCACACAAACTTACTGGCAGATACAAACACAAGAACGGACACACACTCAAAAACTCAAAAACAAACAAACACACACACACATTTCTCTGTTCGCTCACCTTCCTCAAGATGTCAGATTGATGGGGGTGGCTGTGCTGATTCATCACTCACATTAGCAGAGAGAGATGCAGTGTTTGGAACAGACACCTACAGGTAACCGCTAAAATAAAGGAAATACCAACAAAGTGTCTTAATAGGGCGTTGGGCGACTACGTTCCAGAACAGCTTCTATCTGCCTTGGCATAGATTCTACAAGTGTCTGGAACTCTACTGGAGGGATGCGACACCATTTTTCTATGAGAAATTCCATATTTTGTCTCAGGCGCCACTCCAGAATCTTCCATAAGTGTTCAATTGGGTTGAGATCTGGTGACTGACACACACACATACACCCACCCTTTAACCCCCCTATGCTCCTTTGAGACCCTCTTTCAAAGTCACAGAGACCTCTTCTTCTAGACATGGTAGCCAAAATAATGGGCAACTGGGATTTTTTTTTGTTACCTGTGTGGAAGCACATAATTTCAATATACTTTGTATCCCTCATTTACTCAAGTGTTTCCTTTATTTTGGCAGTTACCTGTATGTACCCTTCCAATGGGACAGACAGGCAGAGGAATGATGGAACCGTATTCACTATGGGCCCTGGTCAAAAGTACTGCACTATATAGGGAAGGGGGCCCATTTGGGATGCAGACACAGACATGGAGATGCTTGTCAAGGTGGGAACACAACACACCTGCAGTCACAGCGAGCAAGTCCTGGAGAGCAGGAGTGAGAGAGGGACAGAGAGATATACAGAGAAAGAGTGAGTGAGTGGGTTGTTGCATTGCCACAGAGAGAGAGTGAGTGACTGGGCTGTTGCATTGCCACAGAGAGAGAGTGAGTGAGTGGGTTGTTGCATTGCCACAGAGAGAGAGAGAGAGAGAGAGAGAGAGAGAGAGAGAGAGAGAGAGAGAGAGAGAGAGAGAGAGAGCGACAGAATGAATGTCAATGTCACAGTCACAGCTCTGTGTTCCTCTGAGGGCATGAGACGGTCAGTGTTCATGATGGATGAGCTGCACACACACACACACACACACAAATACAATGCAGTCCTGGTGATGAAGAAGGAATACACACACACTACTAGTAATGCAATACAATATGCATTTTGTGTGTGTGTGTTTGTGCATAGTAGATATGTGTGTGTGTGTGTGTGTGTGTGTGTGTGTGTGTGTGTGTGTGTGTGTGTGTGTGTGTGTGTGTGTGTGTGTGTGTGTGTGTGTGTGTGTGTGTGTGTGTGTGTGTGTGTGTGTGTGTGTGTGTGTGTGTGTGTGTGTGTGTGTGTGTGTGTGTGTGTGTGTGTGTGTTAGGCTGTATGTGTGAATAACACTGCTTTGAGATACCATTTGTGAAATATGTACTGTCCCAGTGAGCAAGACAAGTGTCATGCCTGGGACTAATTTCATTGGCCTGTCTCGGTCCTGACTAGAGTGAGGGAGGAACCATAAGGAATTATCCCCACGGTAGTTTCTCAAATGGTACCCTATTCCCTAATAGTGCACTACATTTGATCAGAGCCCTATGGAGCCTGGTCAAAAGTAGTGCACTTTAAAGGCAATGCAGTGCCATTTGGGACACCCACGGCTCCTGTGTGTCTTTCCCCTGTGCTATGGGTTCATGAAATACAGTGTCTGTTAGAGGGTGTGTACTATTGTAATCATGGGAATGAACCCCACACCATTGGATGTGAGCATGACACATGGATGTGAGCATAAAGCTAAATGACTGCAATGTAAATGAATATGGATGCCTCCCACAACACTTCCCCACCTAGCATTTTCTATAGAATGAACAATAAATACCAGCAGTCATCACTGTTTAATTCATAACTAATGTATTCCGATAGTGTAGTGAGCTGTTGTCTCAGGTTGTGTGCTCTAACATCCAGTGAGCTAGCATCAACCCCAATCTGCTACACTGAGAGTCACCAGGACATGTCGGGAGGTAAGGCACAAACTCCATACTTCACACTGTTATTCCAGGTAACAGTGTCATTAACACAACCACGTCTAATCCCACATCTCCACCCCCCAACCACCACCACTCTATACCCTGCTTTCTGCCCTGTCAAGCCATCCTGAGAAGGGGCAAAACTGAACTACCGGCCCAATATCTCCTTAATAAGCATATTAAAGGTCAAAAGGTCATTTTACCATGTCTCACAGCTACACCACATGACCTCTTCACATCCCGGGAAACGTTGGATGTGACCACAGTGGTAAAAGTGAGGCTTAAAGAGTGACAGCACAGTACGGTACGTGTACCGCTACAAGAGATATCTCATATTTGGAGGCTTCGTTCTCACAAATAAAGCATGAATGTACCATGTTAACTGGGATGGTAGAAATGGAATCCCATCTCGTGCCTGTGATCTGGCATCTCTTCTCATCTATAAATCCATTTCCCACCTCGCTCAGTCAGTTGTACTGTGACATTTGGGGACATTTAGAGTTGACGTGCTCAGTGGCGCTGACGACCAGGCCTCATCTGACCATGCATGCTGGGATTCCTTCACACACCACAGTGGATCTGCCGTCATTTGAATTAGGGAGTGGAGACATTAATACATTCTTAAAACATATTTGACACATTCTGCACACTCTATCCATTCATTCATTGACTAATGCACTATTTCCTCCAATAAAGTCGATCGGGTCTTGTTTCCTCCTTCATATGATTTAGACCGGATTATGTCTTCTTACTGAAAAACACTGTATGAAACCGGAAATATGCAGTGGAAAAGGGATTACTAGGTAATGGATTTATTCAAATGCTGAATGGAATACAAGATAAGACAATAAGAATATTTCCAGAAGCGGTGCCATCTAAGACAGAAAAACAATGAAATGTGCAAAAATAATCATTTGAAGGACATAAGAATGACATTGACTCCCATACAAGAGATCTTTTGGACTAGCCTTCACAATTATATCTCTATACTCGCAATCCTGTTAATGCTACACCTACGGCTTAGGCATTGCTATTAAAAAGTGAACAAAGATATATTAAGCAGATCAACGCCAAGACGTGGGAACACAAGCAATTATCATTTGTAGGCAGGCTGATCCTATAAACAGCATCTCCCTCATGCCCTGTTGAAGCACAAATTACTTAATAAGATTGGGTTGGTGTACATCATACCTCACAAAGGAAACAGAGGCTGAGAAACAAGAAGGGTGCTCAGAAGAGCCGGCCTGCTAAAGATGCCACAGACACCTCTCCTTTAGGCCTTTGCAGTAACTCTGTGGGCTTGATGATGCATGTATGGGAAGCTCTACGTTTAATGATGGTTTCCACAGAATGTTATGGGGTTGAAGATGTCCAATGAGGCATTGTTTCCCGGTCTCTGTGAAGTGATACTGGGTTGGCGTCGTCTTTGAAGCGTTACGGGGCTGATGGTTTTCTGAAACGCTACCGGGTTGACACTTTCTATGAAAAACTATGGAGCGAGCATTGGTGATTCCTTTGTAACCTTACAGAGTTGGGGCTTGCTGTGAGCTGTTGACGCCATACCACAGACATTCCCTTTGGGCAAATTGTGTAACGTTATTATGATGCTGCTACAGAATATGCCTTCTTTGGTTCTACCTATGGAACACTATGGGTTAGAGAGAGTAGCTGAGGCAGCAGGTATCTCTTTGGCTTTTCTCACAGCTAAACCAAACCAGAGTAGAGGGACATTTTATTGGCTTGTTAACAAGGATGGGGAGTGAGGGGATTGTGGAGGGAGGCAGGGAGGGCATGGAGGGTCCAGTGCTGGCTCATTATTCACTATCAGGAGTGCATCCACGTGTAGCGGTTAATAAAGTGGATGGCATCTTCCCAGCCTGACAGGACATTTTTTGTAGACCATCATTGCCGCCGTAATGTCAGACGGTAGGAGTCACTCGTTTTATCCCATCATTCCACTGGGAAATAGTGCCGCTAAAATAAGGAGGATGCCATGAGCTGAAGATAATGGAGTTGTAATTGTGATTATTTCTCTATTCCATTTTTTTGTTGTTGCTGTTAGCGAGGAAATAGTTTTAATTTATTTTTTTTTTTTTTTTTTTACCTTTATTTAACCAGGCAAGTCAGTTAAGAACACATTCTTGTTTTCAATGACGGCCTGGGAACGGTGGGTTAACAGCCTGTTCAGGGGCAGAACGACAGATTTGTACCTTGTCAGCTCAGGGGTTTGAACTCGCAACCTTCCGGTTACTAGTCCAACGCTCTAACCACTAGGCTACGCTGCCGCCCCAAACAGTTAGTTAGTGGCATTAACCACACACGTTTCCGCTAAAACCCCAAACAGGCTCAATTTGTTTCTGCTATAAAAATTAGCAGCAGCACATAACCACAATGGCTATTTTCTTTCTTCCAAGGAGGAGTCATGTCAGGCCTTAAAGAGATGTGATAGGAACTCAGGAAGTTTTTTTGTTGAGGGTGATGTTGTGTTACCTCAGTCTGGGTCCATTGGAGAAAATCCTTTAATGAGACCCATGGATCAAATTTTGGGCCTGTGCCATGCCTGCCCAGAATCCAACCACCACACCACGGAAACATAAAACCAGCGAGGATACACATCTGCACGTCCAGCACGGTGTAAAGGCTCCATTTCACACCAAAGTTAAGTCTAACGACTCGTAAAGAAACAGGAATGGTGGTACCATCTGTTCGGGGGGAGAGCGAGATAGAGAAGAGGGAATAAAAAGGGCTACTTCAGCAGAGTTTTCTGCTCTATAAGCATGGTGGTTCCCTAACCTAAGCTTAATAGTAGGTGACTTAATATCCTAGCACAAACAGGATCAATCCTATCCTATCCTATCGCCACTGTGTTTTCATTTTCCCTTCCTTTCTGACACGCAGAGCAGAGCGGAGCAATCACCTACCGCAGGGAGTTAATGTCACTCTGCTGTGCATAAAAATTATTTTGTCATCAAAAAAAAAAGGTTCAGGCCTTCCGAGTGGTGCAGTGGTCTAAGGCACTGCATCTCAGTGCTAGAGGCGTCACTAAAGATCCGGGTTCAATCCCGGGCTGTGTCACAGCCAGCCGCGACCAGCAGACCCATGAGGCGGAGCACAATTGGCCCAGCGTCGTCTGGGTTAGGGGAGGGTTTGGCCGGCCTGGATGTCCTTGTCCATCGCACTCTAGCAACTTCTGTGGCGGGCCGAGCGCATGCACACTGACACGTTGCCAGTTGGACGGGGTTTCCTCTGACACATTGGTGCGGCTGCCCTCCAGGTTAAGCGGGCAGTGTGTCAAGAAGCATTACAGCTTGGCCGTGTTTCGGGGAGGCATGGCTCTCGACCTTTACTTCTCCCGAATTCGTACGGGAGTTGCAGCGATGGGACAAGACTGTAACTACCAATTGGATATAAAATAAACTGGTTCTGGTATGATCTGTGTGATCTAAACATTAGGACAACCTCTTGCTGAGACAGAGGCTGCCCTATTATGCAAACCGTATTTGTGGCGTCAATGAGTGTACATCTCAAAATACCAAGATCTCTAGTCAATTAATAAAAAGAGTTCCTAACATTGACCTTAATACAAAGCAACTCTAGATAATACACCATCAAATACGGAAAAGTCAAACTAAGGTGTTTGGATTAATGTAAAGGAACAGCAACAGAATGAATCACTGCAACATACCATCACCATTATATTTCACTTTCATTGATATTTACTTCTCTCGCTAAACACTTTGGAACGACCCTGTTTTCAAAGTGAACTCCAAACCCACAAGAATGACAGTAAATCATGCTGTTGATGTGAACGCATGCAAACACACACAAACAAGAGAGTGTCTAACTAGTCTATAAATCTGCAGGGTGGGCTTTACAATTTAAGACAAATATTTTGGAAGGGAATATTAGTTCATGAAAGCAAGATGTGGATATGGTTTGAATTACAGTAAACTCAAACCATTCAAAAAACATCTCTCAATGATTAAGTACTGTAAATCTGGTTGTAATTTAATCACTCACAGCTCACAGTGAGGTTTGGTTAGTGGGTCACAGATAGGGCTGTTGTGGGGCGCATTACCGCTAACACCTGCGGTCACTAGTCATGAAGGCAGTCAAATTTCATGTGACCATTTAGTCACTGTAATTAGGCTTCTCCAAGCTCTGATGCTGCTGGTGGTCATTAGTAGCATACCAAACTTGCTAACTGCCTGGTACTCAAGCACACTAGTGTCCCTCTAATCACTCTGACATCAATGCAAATGTGTTCAAAAAATCTAATCAAACACTTCATGAGTGCCCATGAGTTCATGTTGCGCAACATTTTAATAGGCTATGCAATTGCAAAAGAAAACGGAGTGATGGTGTGTGAATCTCATCAGCTGTCTATAGGCTAGGCCTACTATATTTATTTCTCAACTTTCCTAATATTAAGCCCATTGCTTCTCTTTAAAAACAGGAGTATAGCCTACCTGGCTGGCATGAAAATTTCTCCATTCGCTATTTAAGTGCATAATGTATTTTTTCCCGGTGCCCCTGTTGAGACAGGTGCATGATAATGGTCCATTCTAATTCAAAACTAATTTCTCACATATATTATTTAGTATATGTAAAAACAAGAGTATATCAATAATAGTCTGATGCGTGACAATATTAGCCTATCACTTGTGAATGATATATTATCACTTGTGAATGATGCCCACAGCATAAGAAACAGCCTTTTTTATGAAACTTTTTTAAAATCATAGTCACACATCTCACGTAGCCTAGCACACCTCATGTAGCCTAGCCCATAGGCCTATATGTTTTGATAAGGTTTGTATCACAACTAAAGTGTCCAAATTAAGCACAACAATCCGCTCTACAAGGAGTTTACAGCCTAACTGGCATACATAAGTCAGCTATGAAAAGCCAACTGACATTTACTCCTGAGTTGCTGACCTATTGGACCCTCGACAACTAATGTGATTATTATTATTTGACCCTGCTGGTCATTTATGAACATTTGAACATAAAAAAAAATATATATAAAAAAATATGCCATTTAGCAGACGCTTTTATCCAAAGCGACTTACAGTCATGTGTGCATACATTCTACGTATGGGTGGTCCCGGGGATCGAACCCACTACCCTGACGTTACAAGCGCCATGCTCTACCAACTGAGCTACAGAAGGACCACACATCTTGGCCATGTTCTGTTATAATCTCCACCCGGCACAGCCAGAAGAGGACTGGCCACCATACATAGCCTGGTTCCTCTCTAAGTATTTTCCTAGGTTTTGGCCTTTCTAGGGAGTTTTTCCTAGCCACCGTGGTTCTACACCTGCATTGCTTGCTGTTTGGGGTTTTAGGCTGGGTTTCTGTACAGCACTTTGAGATATCAGCTGATGTAAGAAGGGCTATATAAATAAACTTGATTTGATAAGTAGCGTGTGAGTTTCAAGTTTGGATTATATCATTTTCACCATAAAAAATGCACCATCTAATAAAAGTATTACATGTATAATTGCATTTTCAGCCACTTTCGATAATGATGTTTTGCCACGAATGTCTTACAGCCTACTGCACATTGCTGCACTTATTTTATTTATCTATTTCCCTTTATTTAACTAGGTAAGAAAAGTAAATGTGGACAATTCTTCAAATAACTTCAATATGCACCTTGGAATTGGATAAGAATGCGCGCAGTTGCATGGATTATGCATTATGGCCACAAAGGGGATGCTGCCGTGAAATTAGAGGCATTATCAAGTGCTTGTCGAAGTGTGAATGACAGACTAATGAAGTGTGTACAACCTGCGAAAAAACAAAGCACAGCTCATGCCTTTCAAACAACTTTTTTCAAATTCTCATTAGAGTCGCATCATTAATACATTTATTTTTTGACCCCTTTTTCTCCCGAATGTCATGGTATCCAATTGGTATTTACAGTCCTGTCCCATCGCTGCAACTCCCGTACAGACTCAGGAGAGGCAAAGGTCGAGAGCCATGCGTCCTCCGAAACACAACCCAGCCAAGCGGCATTGCTTCTTGACACAAAGCTTGCTCAACCCGGAAGCCAGACGCACCAATGTGTCGGAGGAAATATTGTACACCTGGTAACCGTGTCAGCATGCATTGTACCCAGCCCGCCACAAGAGTCGCTAGTATGCGAAGGGACAGCAACATCCCTGCCGGCCAAATCCTCTCCTAACCCGGATGACGCTGGGCCAATTGCGCCACCACGTGAGCCTCCTTGTCGCGGCCGGCTGCGACAGAGCCTGGACTCAAAACAAGAGCTCTAGTGGCACAGCTAGCACTGCGGTGCAGTGCTTTAGACCACTGCCCATTCAGGAGGCCTGGACAACTAAAGTTACATGAATAACTCTAAATTAAGCATGTAGGAGTACCTTTTCTTTGTTAACCACTCAACACAGAATAGCCGTATGTGTGCACTCCCTCAAATCATTTGGAGAAAATATTTATATTTTATTCAGCTTTGTTAAATTGTATTCTTCATACTATAAAATAATGCCACGGAATTCTAAGCAAATCTTGTCTGTTAAATTAACTAGTGTAGCTTACAGACATTTGGCAAAGCCAGATTCGACCTAGGAAGCCATGGAATTTCGATGGGGTACCGTCATACTTCTCCAAAAGGAACAGTTGGGCATCGCTGACCTGGGCGGACGGCTGAGCAGACTGGGGGATTGGCTCATTGTGACAATCCATGGTAGGAGGCCTCCTACATGGCCATACCTAGTTACGTCAGCTGGTGTTGGTGGAGTAGATGACCCTGTTCATTGACCATCTGGAAGTTGGTTTTATCCTCCGCTGCTTCCATATTTTGAGGTAGTATTAATAATGGAAGGATACAAATGAACCAACATGAGAAGCATACTGAACGTGAGAGAAAACAATAATACCTGATGACATGTGAGGGCTAAATAAAGGGTAAGAATCAAGGAGAAACTGATGACCAGGTGTGCGTAATTATGGGGAACAGGTGTGCGTAATATAGTTGCCAGGACCGGTGGTTAGTAGACCAGTGACGTTGAGCGCAGGAGGGAGGGAGCAGGAGTAGGTGTGACATTAACATAAGGACAACTCAGTATGCTATTCTGTTCTTCTGAAATAGACTACATTTTCTCTTTAGACCTGTCTAAAATAAATGATGTATTTATTGTGAAGGCGTAGGCTATATTACATGGATTTATTAGACTTTTAAAAATGTACATGTTCCAAAGGTCTGCATCAGTGGCTTGTGGAAGCCAGGAGATGCTATGTGTTTTTGTTATTAGCTGTCAATTAGCTGTCAATTATTGTGAGACCGACAGTTATTTGCTTGACAATCACCGGCTGACAAAATTTTGTGACCGCCACAGCCCTAGTACTACAAGAACAAGTGTATTATTTATTGGGATCCCCATTTGCTGACGCCATGATGACAGCTAACCTACTTGGCATTCATACACACAAAACAAAATAGTTTACAGACTTAAGACTATAAAAAGTTGAGTTGATATTAAAAGACAGCCACACAGGCCTTCCGAGTGGCACAGCAGCCCCAGGCACTGCATTGTAGTGTTGCGGCATCACTACAGCCTCGGGTTCGTTCGCCCGGGGGGGCTTTACCTGGCTCATCGTGTTCTAGCGACTCCTTGTGGCGGGCCGGGCACCTGCAGGCTGAGCAGGTGTTTCCTCCGACACTTTGGTGCAGCTGGCTTCTGGATTAAACGAGCAGGTGTTAAGAAGCATGGCTTGGCGGGTCATGTTTCGACAGATGACGCATGACTCATCCTTCGCCTCTCCTGAGCCCTTCTGGGAGTTTCAGCAATGAGACAAGACCGCAATCATGACCCAAAAATGACTAACAAAAAAGACAAGTCACACAATTGAGAAAAGACATTAAATACATTTTAACAGGTGTTGTGTCTTTGGCTATGCCGGATTAAGTGATATGACATGCTATTCTATAAAATCCTTTCTCCGTAATTAATATTACCTGATTGAGCTAATCATGTAAATGTATTTAACTAGAGAGTCGAGGCACCATGAACTAATATTTATAGAGCTGTTATCTTCCCGAATAAACTCTTAAACTCTTAAAATATTTTACATCAATAGCAGTCAATATTAATCGTCACCTTAATTCAGTCTCATCTGAAAGTTGTAAATTCTTGGTTATCTTCACAAACCCTGGCTAACAAGTTGAATCAGCAATACAAAATTGGGTTTAATTATTTATTTACTAAATACCTAACTAATCACACAGAATTACATATACAAATAATGAATCATACCTTGATCACAAATTACATCATAAAGGAAAACGTCCCTAGCGGGCGGAACAGATATGACAGCTGGTTACACAAAAGAAAAGGGGCTGGGTTTGAGTGAAAGAACGGGAAGACTGAGGAATAAAGGGAGAAGCTGTGCTATCGTAAATACAGTATCTTATCCATTCTAAATTACCGCTCATTTGGAAAAGGAAAATGCAATACATTTTTACTCTGAGCTGCGTTTCGGTAGGTTGGTGGTAGATGGAAGGCCGTGTTGCCAAACCGAGTCCTTTGAAGAATGTCTCAGGTGGTCAATTGGATACGTTGTAGTAACGTCGTTGTGTGATAGACGGGATACTCTGTCTGTTCTTTCCTTTGCAGCTGCTGTTGCTAACTCAACGGCTAGGAGGTATCACTTCTGTAGTGAATAAGAGATCAAAGTTCATACCATTCACAACTAAAGCTCACGCTGAGGTTGGCTTAGTTCTGTAGTTGACATGTTAGTCCTTTTAACGCAGAGGCTGCAGACCTCACGTACTTGGAACCGGAGGTTATATTGTCGTCAAGGGCCTATATAGTGGAGGGAGAAGGGCGTGTTTACAGTCTACAGCCCATGTCTCTTCGCAGGGGCGGGTCACTGATTGAGCAGAGCCCTAACCTTATGAAAACCCAAATCTCTCATTGGAAGCTAATATTACATTTAATCTTTTCACCAATAATTTTATATTCAAACATTTAAATTGAACAACAATTGACATGTGAATCCGATAACTCTGATGTGTAGACTGTACACTGTAGAGTTTATGTCCTCCTATCATTGAGGATCATCAGATGACAACTGAACCAACATCATATTCATTAAGTACCACCGCTTATGTTCAATTGTTCAATTGGTCGGATTACCAGAATATAGTTCATTTCCCCCCACCTTCTGATGTTCCCAGAATCTCTATATTAACCAAGGGGTTTTCAAATTTCACATCAGTAGGGTAGAGAGAGGAAAAAAGGGGAAAGAGGTATTTTTGACTGTCATAAACCTAACCCCAGGCCAACATCATGACACAGGACACAGAGACAATAAGAGTCAACAAACACTAGACATGTTAAAATAACTAGAAGTGCTTTTATGGAAGAAAAAGAAAGATACAAGTACAAAGCATCCATCGAATTACTAAAATTTGTGCAGAGCATGAATTCCATACCAGGCATTGTCCAGGGCAACCATACATGTAATTATGATTAGGTTGCATAAGCTGACAATAAACCGTATGGGGCATGTGAATGAACTTTAAATCAAACAAATGATGCATAGCATCTTTCCACCTACACAATAAAGCCCATTCAAGACCAGAACAGGATAGATGAACGACATAAGGAACTAAAGCAGATTTTAATAAGGTAATCTTGTGACATATGTCACCATTCTACTGGGGTAAAGTTATCACCAGAAAATTGTAGTCAGTGCATGCCAGTGTTACTGGCCTCCAGTTTCAACAAGTTTGGCTCATCTCTCATAGGCTATCCATTCCTCTCTCCATTCATGCTATTTGAGACTAGTGCCAAGGGAGGTAGTTGCCTGCCGCATGTTTGGCTGTGATGGGCTAAAGGTGGGCAGGGGGGCGGGGGAGTCCCGGCAGCAGCGGTGTCACTGTGATTTCTGTCAGCCACTGTAATTTCCGTCAGCCCGCTGAAGTGACTCTCAGTGAGGTGGTGTGCCCCCTGCTGTGCAGCTCTCTTCTAATTAACACTGAGCCCCCCACCACCACCTCATCCTCTGCACGCGCCATCACCACTGTTTAGTTCAGCCACCACAGAGAAACACTCATCTCAGGCACAGAGGTGGCCTGGGTGAGAGATGTTGTTTACCACCACAGCAATACAGCAGAGGCATGAGCAGTCAGGAGTCAGGATTACAGTCTAGAGCACAAACTCCTCCAACAACACTTCTAATGAGATTTATAATGAACCAGAGGAAACTACTTCAGAATCAAGCACAGACTGTAGGTTTTATAGATTTTCCCATTTGTCACTAGTATTATGATTATTCCTGTTTTGATTGCAGCCAAAATCCAAATAAGAATTCCTCCATAGGCCAATTGTGCAATATGCATTTAATTCAACTGGGACAAGACGAGGACCTTTAAGAGGACCTTCAATATTCCACTAGCTCTGCTGAGTTGACATGTCACGCCAGTGGGCTGGCCTGATGTGAGCATCTGAGCAAGACGCTAGCTAGCGCTAACGTGGAGTGCAAGGTGACTAATTGACTTGGAGAGGAGATGGTGTGTGCATGAGAGGGAGCGCCTCCGTGGCAAAGTCGACAAATATCTCACTGTAAGAAAGAAAACAGAGCCCCTATCTAGATCCACTTGATTGCAGCTTCCACTGAGAGAGACAGAAAGAGAGGGAGAGAAAGAATGAGGGAGAGAATAGAGTAGAGAGAAAGAGAGAGCAAGAGTGAAAGAGGACAGAGAGAGAGAACAGAGAAAGAGAGAGAGCAGAAGAGGTGAGACAACAGAGAGAGGGAGAAAGAAAGAAAAAGAGAGAGATGAGGCCAGAGCACAGCAACATGTCACTCCCTAACCTCATCTCCACATTTGACAGATACTTTGCCTGCCCCTGGAGGTTCAGTCTAAATATAACCTAGAATAGGGGACAGATATGGTTTTAAAATCACTGTTTGCATTCAACTTGATAGATCACATGAAGGGGTTTATACACATGCATGTAGGCTATGTTGCAGGATAGGTCATTCTATGAGGCATGGTAATGTGTGAGCTGTGGGACTCCATTCCTAGAAGTGTGATATTTCATATGTGGATTATTTGGAATGGAAAGAGGGATGAAGAAAGAGAAAAATCAAGAATCGTAAAAGGTCAAAATCTAAGTGTTCTAAAAATAGAGTGTGAAACGTTAACAAGCCAATGGGCAAAAAGACAAATCCGAGGGATGAACTGACTGGGGAGCAACACTGACTGCAAGGAGAAAGAAGACTCATTTTCCCCATCAGCTCTCTGACACATGAACAGTGCCAGGGTTATTCACCATTCCAGTCAGTCATCTAAAAATGTTTTCCATTGGAAGCTTTCAGCTTGTTCCAAAATGGATGTCACAAGAGGATTCAATGTGAAATGCTTCTTACACTGTACTTCATTGTATTTTTCTGATTATTAGTTTTGTTCCCTCTAAGCTGCACGCGTGGGTGGGAACCGAGACTGCCTCTCAGAAGAAATTTCAGCCTGAGGAGAGAAGCACGAGATTCAACTTCACTCAACTTTCGAGAGTTTTCTCCTTTAGTTAACACTATCAATGTTCCCTTTACTTTGAGAATTGTGATCGAATCAACGCAATATTAACCCCTTTCAATGGAACATACCGAAACAAAACCAACTGTGCAAGACTTAGTATGCAAAACAAACTATGCAGAGATTTTGTTGTAGGCAGAACGCATCTGAGTAGGATTCTATTGCATTGACAGACTCTACACAGACCTACACAGACCGGTGCAGCATAACCAATCAGAACTGCAGTAGGCCTATATAATATATAATAATATAATATAATATAATAATATATGCCATTTAGCAGACGCTTTTATCCAAAGCGACTTACAGTCATGTGTGCATACATTCTACGTATGGGTGGTCCCGGGGATCGAACCCACTACCCTGGCGTTACAAGCGCCATGCTCTACCAACTGAGCTACAGAAGGACCAGAGATATATGCAAATACATCATTGCCATATATGGATCTGTGCCGTTCACTTTGACCTGGACTGTTTTTACAGCATGAGGGTCATGAGTAGATGCGCCTGTTTTGAGATCAAAGCGGGAGCTGCATGTAGCCACGTGTGCACATCTGATCATATCCTTTGCTAGTTAGTGAGTTATTATACCAGTTATAGATCATTTGTAGTCAGCAATAAGGGGGGTGTTGCTTCCTACAAGAGCACAAAACGTGTGTACATTTCTATACATATTTGAAAAGCGAGTCGGGTAAATAGTTTGTATTTGCCTTAAAAGGGCAGTGTTGTATTTTGAGATGGGCTTAAATAAGATAAGTAGCCAATAGGCAGAGGGTAGCATAATTTGGCTGATTTTCTGTAATAATGGTATGGGAATAATAATGCATTTTATTTTGTAAAGTGGTTTCTTGCATCATCAACAACACAACAATATTTTCAGACACCTCCTTGTCTGAAGGACAAGTGGATTAACAGGCTATTCTTCTATTCAAAAGTCTAATGGAATGTAGGCATACATTGAACACCACACATTGGCTGCTTCTGTAGGCTGAATGATAGAACAGCTATTTCCATGTTAAAATGTTATGGGATGCCTTCTCTCCATTGTTTTTGATGTTAGGCCTACATTATGATCAAATAACCACAGTAGCCTATTTGACCCCTGTCTGAAATTGTATCTGTAAAGTGGGTACAGCCTCAGTGCTCACAGTAAACGCACTTGAAGTTCCACAGAAATTTCCCAACGTTCAAGACTTGAAATTTGCTCAGTACCACCAGAAATTGAGAGGAAACATTGGTTGGAGGATATTGGATGTAATGGATAATAATAACATTTAGCACTGTTTGGATATCTCCTCCTGAGGTGTGAGACTATGACTAGCCATAGAGTGAATTACGACAAGATCATTAATCATTCTATAATATCTAGGCTGTCCTATACACTGAAAGAGGTTGTTAGCTCATTCAGATGTACTTTATAGCCTAGTTTAATATTATAGGCTATTGTCAGGGATTTATCAAAGGCACAAGTTGAATTACATGTTAAAAACATACTTAGGCTTACATACAGTTCTGTGACCAAACTCATAAATGACAAGGCTGGATTAGCTGAACTTTCCCCAAATGTTTTTTTTCCTCACTGACTAGCCAACTTGTTTGGTTTGAAATGCTCCAAGGCAAACTGACTATATCATGAAACCGTGTAGTTTCTGCCACTTGGGCCGGGCTGCATGGCTTGTCTAACTCACTGCGACGATGCAACTAATGAGCATTCAGTCTCATCACCCTATGGACAAGCAGGCTAATTGTGGTGACGTGCCCCGCTCTTGGTCTCTCCTGACGGTTCAGCGAGATTGGGACATTACCACACACACGTGTCTGTAGGCATGACCTGATGACAAACACACAAACAACATAGTTCAGGAGGACTTTCAGGATGACTAACATTACTTTCTTTCGTATTGCTGAATCGCATATGAATGTAAAACATTTCACATGATAATGAAAAAAAGTAGTTTTCTAAGTCAATAAGTAGGCTATAGCCTAGGTCTAACTATAGCCTTCTTGGACGAGATTACTTAAGTTGCAGCAAATACCTAAAACTGTAGTCTATAGGGTGTTCACCCATGAAATTATTTAATTCAATGTTTCCAAAAAAATATATTAATTCAATGGAGAATTGCATTAAAAAAAACAATAGTCCAAACCCTATGTCTTTACCATGTATTGTTCACAAGTTATGAATCACACTTGTGTAAAATGGCGCCGGAGCAGAATGCAGACGTTTCACATGACCCCAACCGATTGTGTTTTTTGTTCGTTTATCTGCGATGTTTGTAACTTATTATAATTTCTTTACTCTATTTGTACATATTGTTGCCGCTAACGTCTATTTTCTACTATGGCCTATTTATTGCCATACTTCCTCATGCCATTTGCACACACTGTATATAGACGTTCTTTTTTTCTATTGAGTTATTGACTGTACGCTTGTTTATTTCATGTGTAACTCTGTGTTGTTGTTTCTGTCACACTGCTTTGCTTTATCTTGGCCAGGTCGCAGTTGTAAATGAGAACTTGTTCTCAACTAGCTAACCTGGTTAAATAAAGCTGAAATTAAAAAAGAACATTTAAATGACAGAAAATAACTTCTAGACATCAGGACTGTGATTACTCACCACGGACTAGCAGAATCCTTTTTCTTCTTTCACAACTCTGACGAGCCCGAGGCGGACAGGCCCTGACCCCAGTGATCTGCATGAAGAGGAGGCGGAGAAAGAGAGACCGGAGAGCGGGCTGTCTTCTGAGAAGTCGGAGGCGATTGTATAAACCCCCACTTCCGTCTGCTAGCAAACATGCAATCTTTGGACAATAAAATAAAACGGAGTCGTGGCTGAACAACGACAATATCAACATACAGCTGGCTGGTTATACGATAGAACAGTGGCGTCTGGTAAGACAAGGGGCGGCGGTCTATGTATTTTTGTAAACAACAGCTGGTGCACGATATCTAAGGAAATCTTGAGCTATTGTTTGCCTGAGGAGTTACTCTTGAAACTCTGCAGACCACACTACCTACAGAGAGAGTTTTCATCTGTATTCGTTGTAGCTGTTTACATACCACCACAGTCAGAGGATGGCACTAAGATAGCATTGAATGAGCTGTATTCCGCCAAAACCAAACAAGAAAACGAGACCAGAGGCAGCGCTCCAAGTAGCCGGGGACTTTAATGCAGGGAAACTTAAATCAGTTATACCAAATTTCTATCAGCATGTTAAATGTGCAACCAGAGAGAAAATGTCTCTGGACTACCTATACTCCACACACAGAGATGCATACAAAGCTCTCCCTCGCCCTCCATTTGGCAAATCTGACCATAATTCCATCCTCCTGATTCCTGCGTACAAGCCAAAATTTAAGCAGGGAGCACCAGTGACTAGATCAATAAAAAAGTGTTCAGATGAAGCAGATGCTAAACTATAGGACTGTTTTGCACAGACTGGAATATGTTCCGGGATTCCTCCAATGGCAATGAGGAGTACACCACATCTGTCATTGGATTCATCAATAAGTGCATTGACGACATCATCCCCACAGTGACCGTACGTACATACCCCAACCAGAAGCCAGGGATTACAGGCAGCATCCGCACTGAACTAAAGGCTAGAGCTGCCACTTTCAAGGAGCAGGACTCTAACCCGGAAGCTTATAAGAAATCCCACTATGCCCTCCGATGAACCATCAAACAGGCAAAGCATCCATATAGGACTAAGATTGAGTCATACTACACCGGCTCTGACGTTAGTCGAACGTGGCAGGGCCTTCAAAGCATTACAGACTACAAAGGGAAGCACAGTTGCCCAGTGACACGAGCCGACCGGACAAGCTAAACTACTTCTGTGCTTGCTTCGAGGGAAATAACATTGAAACATGCATGAGAGCACCAGCTGTACCGGAAGACTGTGTGATCACGTTCTCCGCAGCCAATGTGAGTAAGACCTTTAGACAGGTCAACATTCACAAGACTGCAGGGCCAGACGGATTACCAGGACGTGTACTGTGCGCATGAGCTGACCAACTAGCAAGTGTCTTCACTGACATTTTCAACCTCTCCCTGTCCGAGTCTGTAATACAAACATGTTTTAAGCAGTCCACCACAGTGCCTGGCCCCAAGAACACTAAGGTAACCTGCCTAAATGACTACTGACCCGTGGCACTCACGTCTGTAGCCATTAAGTTCTTTGAAAGGCTGGTCATGGCTCACAGCAACATCATTATCCCAGAAACCCTAGACCCACTCCAATTTGCTATTGTGAGAATGCTATTCATTGACTACATCTCAGCGTTCAACACCATAGTGCCCTCAAAGCTCACCAATAACCTAAGGACCCAGGGACTGAACACCTCCCTCTGCAACTGGATCCTGGACATCCTGACGGGCCGCCCCCAGGTGGTAAGGGTAGGTAACAACACATCCCCCCCCGATTATCCTCAACACAGGGGCCCCTCAGAGGTCCGTGCTTAGCCCCCTCCTGTACTCCCTGTTCAATCATGACTGTACGGCCAGGCATGACTCCAACGCCATCATTAAATTTGCCAATGACACAACAGTGGTAGGCATGATCACTGACAACAAAGAGACTGCCTATAGGGAGGAGGTCAGAGACCTGGCCATGTGGTGCAAGGAAAACAACCTCTCCCTCAATGTGATCAAGACAAAGGAGATGATTGTAGACTACAGGAAAAAGAGGACCGAGCACGCCCCCATTCTCATCAACGGGGCTGAAGTGGAGCAGGTTGAGAGCTTCAAGCTCCTTGGTGTCCACATCACCAACAAACTAACATGGTCCAAGCACACCATGACAGTCTTGAAATGGGCACGACAAAACCTATTCCCCCTCAGGAGACTGAAAAGATTTGGCATATGTCCTCAGATCCTCAAAAGGTTCTACAGCTGCACCATCGAGAGCATCCTGACTGGTTGCATCACTGCCTGGTATGGCAACTGCTTGGCCTCCAACTGCAAGGCACTACAGAGCGTAGTGTGAGTGAGAATAAAGACGACTTTCAAGTAGTAAGACATGTATAAAAGCAACAGATACCATGAATAAGAAAGGGCTAGAAGAGTCTTATATGGTGAACTACCGAGAGGCTAAGACAGGTAAGCCCCATACTATTGTGGAGAACTTCATTCTTTCTGCTGCTGTGGATATGGCTGGAACAATGCTGGGAGAAAAGGACAAAAAAACTACAGAGACAATGCCTTCATCAAACAACACTGTTTCACAACGCATCAGTGACATGGCAGGAGATGTTTTGAAACAATTACTGTTTCGTATACAAGCCAGTGAATTATACGCGTTACAGCTGGATGAGTCAACAGACGTGGTGAGCCTGGCACAGCTCCTGGTATATGTTATGTTAATGGAGGTCAATTAAGGAAGACATCCCCTTCTGCAAACCACTGGAAACCAGGACAACATGAGAGGATATGTTTTAAGTACTGGACAGCTTTGTGACATCAAATGGACTTTGGTCGTCAAGATGTGTTGGTATCTGAACTGATGGAGCAAAAGCCATGACAGGGAAACATAGTGGAATGCTAACAGAAATGCAAGCAGTTGCTCCCGACACCACTTAGGTACACTGCAGCATCCACTGAGAGGATCTTGATGACAAGGGAATGCCTGACAGCTTGAAAGACATTTTGGACACTCCAGTGAAAATGTTTCAATTTGTTATTAAAGCAAGGCCCCTGAACTCTTGTATTTTCTGCATTATGCAATGATATGGGTAGCGACCATGTAACGCTTTTACAATATACAGAAGTGCGCTGGTTATCAAGGGGCAAAATAAACACGTTTTTTAATTTGAGAGACAAGATTAAAGTTACGTTTTCTTTTCTGGCCATAATTTTCACTTGTCTGACCGCTTGCATGATGACGAGTATCTCACACGACTAGCCTATCTGGGTGATGAAACTCGACTAGCCTATCTGGGTGATATTTTTTCTAACCTGAATGATCTGAATCTAGGATTACAGGGACTCTCCACAACTATATTCAATGTGCGGGACAAAACTGAGGCTATGGTTAAGAAGTTGGAGCTCTTTTCTGTCTGCATTAACAAGGACTACACACAGGTCTTTCCATCATTGTATGAGTTTTTGTGTGCAAATGAACTCAAGCTTACGGACAATGACAAATGTGATATAGCTAAGCACCTGAGTGAGATGGGTGCACAATTATGCAGGTACTATCCCGAACGGACAATGCAAACAACTGGATTCGTTATCCTTTTCATGCCCTGCCTCCAGCTGCTTACCGATATCTGAACAAGAGATCCTCATCGAAATTGCAACAAGCGGTTCTGTGAAAATTAAATTGAATCAGAAGCCACTGACAGATGTCTGGATAGGGCTGCGCTGAGAGTAGCCTGCCATGGCAAATCGCTCTGCTAAGACACTGATGTCCTTTGGAACCACGTACCTATGTGAGAGTGGATTCTCGGCGCTCAATAGCATGAAAACGAAATACTGGCACAGACTGTGTGTGGCAAATTATTTAAAGACTGGGACTCTCTCCAATACAACCCAACATTGCAGACATTATGTCATGGCTTTAGCAGCTTCTGAGGCTAATTGACATCGTTTGAGTCAATTGGAGGTGTACTTGTGGATGTTTTTCAAGGCCTACCTTCAAACTCAGTGCCTCTTTACTTGACATCATGGGAAAATCAAAATAAATCAGCCAAGACCTCAGAAAAACAATTGTAGACCTCCACAAGTCTGGTTCATCCTTGGGAGCAATTTCCAAATGCCTGAAGGTACCACATTCATCTTTACAAGAAATACCACGCAAGTATAAACACCATGGGACCACGCAGCCGTCATACCGCTCAGGAAGGAAACGCGTTCTGTCTCCTAGAGATGAATGCACTTTGGTGCGAAAAGTGCAAATAAATCCCAGAACAACAGCAAAAGACCTTGTGAAGATGCTGGAGGAAACAGGTTCAAAAGTACCTATATCCACAGTAAAACGAGTCCTATATCGACATAACCTGAAAGGCTCAGTGAGGAATAAGCCACTGCTCCAAAACTGCCATAAAAAAGACAGACTATGGTTAGCATCTGCACATGGGGACAAAGATCGTACTTTTAGGAGAAATGTCCTCTGGTCTGATAAAACAAAAATATAACTTTTTGGCAATAATGACCATCATTATGTTTGGAGGAAAAAGGGGGGAAGCTTGCAAGCCGAAGAACACCATCCCAACCATGAAGCACGGGGGTGGCACCATCATGTTGTGTGGGTGCTTTGCTGCAGGAGGGACTGGTGCACTTCACAAAGTAGATGGCATCATGAGGAGAGAAAATTATGTGGATATATTGAAGCAACATCAGTCAGGAAGTTAAAGCTTGTTCACAAATGGGTCTTCCAAATGGACAATGACCCCAAGCATACTTGCAAAATTGCTTAATTAAGGACAACAAAGTCAAGGTATTGGAGTGGCCATCACAAAGCCCTGACCTCAATCCTATAGAACATGTTTTGTGCAGAACTGAAAAAGGCCTACAAACCGGACTCAGTTACACCAGCTCTGTCAGGAGGAATGGGCCAAAATTCACCCAACGTATTGTGGGAAGCTTGTGGAAGGCTGCCCGAAAACGTTTGACCCAAGTTAAACAATTTAAAGGCCATGTAGATCCCCGAGATTTGTGATGAGGCATATATCTGGGGAAGGGTATAAAACAATTGGTAGTGTGTTGAAAGTTTCCAAAAGCACAGTGTCTCCATCATTGGGAAATTGCAAAAATATGGAACTCCCCAGACTCTGCCAAGAACTGTCCGTCCGACCAAACTTGGCAACCAGGCAAAAAGGATCTTGTTCAGGGACGTGACCAAGAACACAATGACCACTCTGATAGAACTACACAGTTCCTTGGCTGAGATGGGAGGACCTGCCAGAACGACAACAGTCTGTACAGCACTTCACAAATCTGGGCTTTATGGGAGATTGGACAGGCGGAAGCCACTCCTGAGAAAAAGGCACATGAAAGCACGCCTGGAGTTTGCAAAAATGCACATGAAAGACTCAGAGACCATAAGGCAAAAGATGATGTGGTCTGATGAGACAAAAAAAATGTACTATTTAGCCTGAATGCAAAGCGCTATGTCTGGCGAAAACCAGGACAGCTCAACACCCGTCTAACACAATCCCTTCCGTGATTCATTGTGGTGGCAGAATCATGCTATGGGGATGCTTTTCAGCGGCAGGGACTGGGAGACTGGTAAGGATAGAGGGAACAATGAATGGAGCCGAATACAGACAAATCCTTAAATGAGAACCTGCTTCAGAGTGCAAATTACTTTAGGCTGGGGTGAAGATTTACGTTCCGGGACAATGACCCCAAGCATACAGCCAAAAAATGCTGGAATGGCTTCAGAACAAGAATATCAAAGTCCTTGAGTGGCCAAGCCAAAGCCCAGCGTTGAACCCTAATGAAAATCTGTGGAAAGACTTTAAGATGGCTGTTTACCACCACTCCCCATCTAACTTAACAGAGCTTGATAAAATCTGCAAGGAAAAATGGGAGAAAATCCCCAAATCCAGCTGCAAAATTGATACATACATAGCCAAGATGACTCAAATCTGTAATCACTGCCAAAGGTGCTTCTACAAAGTATTGACTCAGGGGTGTGAATACTTCTGTAAATGAGATGTTTCTCCATTTCATTTTCAATACATTTGCAAAAGATTGTGCGTAGATGGATGAAAGATGAAATCCATTTGGGGCAGCAGTAGGGCCAGTGATTAGTGCGCTGGATCGAATCCCCGAGCTGACAAGGTAAAAATCTGTCTTCTGCCCCTGAACAAGGCAGTTCCCCTGGTAGGCTGTCATTGTAAATAAGAATGTATTCTTAACTGACTTGCCTAGTTAAATAAAGGTTACATTTTTACAAGTTTTTTATTTTTATTTAATCCATTATGAATTCAGGCCATAACACAACAAAATGTGGAATAAATCAAGGGGTATGAATAGTTATTGAAGGCACTGTATATGTCTTCTTATGTAATCATAGAAAGTGTGCATGTTCAATATAGCATACATAGGTCGCAGGTCTGTGAGATCTTCACAATAGCTGTAATAATCTGCACAGAATCTTGAGCAACATTGGTCACTTGCATGTACGTTTAATGTAATCTCAACTGTAATCCAGGTCATTTGGTTGTGCTATTAGATGTAGCATAGTGATAACACATTAATTGTTTTTTAAATACAACATATCTGTCATATTCCAATTTGAATTTGGTTGTGCTTTAGATGGTTGAAAGCATAATGATAACATTGGGAAATCAACAAACTTATTTCTGTCTTTTTGAAAGGTTGAAATCTCATTATTTTTCCTCGCAGAGCACCCAGTATCTTAGAGTCAGTGGCGGTTCTGGGGGGCAGTGCCCCTGTGACAACAATAATGGACCCCTTGTGGCCCCCCTAAATGTGGAGTATGAAATCATTTTCACATAACTCATTTTTGCTATCTTTCTTTTTTTTACCTCCGTTATTTGACAGCGGCAACGATGATGATTATGAACATGGTCTTTTGCCTGCTAATGCCTGCAGTGAAGAAAATGATGACAACAATAACGTCTAATGTAACTGGCCCCTGTAACAGTACAACTGGCCCCCCCCCCCCCCCCCCCCCCAGTTGAAATGGTCTAGAACCGCCACTGCCTAGAGTTGCCTTGCACTACACTTCACGGAGGATACATGTCTGCGGTCGTGCAGGATCCGTACATATGCCTCCTCACTCTCTCCTCTTTACACAGGATAAAAAGCGGGTGCAATAGCTGTGCGCGCAGCCCGCTGAAAAAGAGGGACCTCTACATTTGCGAGCGTACACGGCACACATGCCCTTCCGGTGCCAGTGCGAGCGGTTTCACACCAACACATTTTCTACGGGACAAGAAGTACGAATATGATTGGCCACTAATCACATTTGCAAGGTACAGTACTACAGCAACATCACCGTGAACAAAGAGCACTGGAGTTGGAGTGACTGCAGTGGAGAGATCTCAAACGAAGCCCTCACAAATAGAGATTTGCACAGCATATTATAACATTATGAAAGGGACAAAATACCACTCTATATCCACATGCATGTTCAGGTTCATTTTAAAAATAGATGTCAATGTGACTTCCCTGGTTAAATATAGCATTCAAATAGAAATATGTATTTGATTAATTTTGATGATATTTTAATCACCAGGCACTGTAAAATCATATGCACAAATTGATGATGATTACATTTTCAGATACCAATTATGGAAAAGATAATAGTCAATCTACTTTATTTAGAAATGAGGGCAATGACAACCCTGATCTATGAGTCACCAACTGAACATTTCAGTACCTGTTCTGCTTGTTTTTGGGTATGTAATTCCCCTTCTCTGTTGGTGCTGAATGGGAATTGGAAGGGTAAGTAGTGGTGCTGCTGGTGACTCCCATAGTGGAGATCACAGTGGCATCCAAAGTACTTCACTACAGGGGCTGACTGGGACCAGAAATGGCTAATTATTAGCCAAATAATGGTAATAAGTTGTGATATCTTTCCAAGTTGTTTCTTCATCACCTTGTATAGGCAACAGAAGCTTTAAAAAAGACTAAAAACACAATAGGCCTAGCTATATACATTTTAAGGTGTGTTCAAAATACCTGTTGGACGCTCATAATCACCCTTAGGACAACTTGAACATGCAAGAACTCATGAATACGCAAATGTAAATCGACTTCGTAATGATTGTCTAGGCGACATTATTTATCATTAATTTGAATGAGCTTCAAAAAACACAATAGTTACGTTTTCAGATATGCTTGGGATGGGTGGAAAGGTTCTTGCAATGGGGAGATCTTTAACACATCTTTAAACTGGGACGGCATTGTAAAATATTATTTTGATTCACACTTACCTATCATCTAAATTGCTATACAGCCCAGAATAAAGCATAGGCTACTATGCTAGTTCACGGGTAACATGGATTACGCTACACTTTGGCACATTCTTATTTAATTAATATAACGGCGCGTGGCTCATGCACTGAACTTACCCAGGAACAATGTGTGAAATGAGCCAGACATCACGACTCTCAGCTGGAGCGAAAATTCCACAAAAAACAGCAGAACACCACGTCTTCTTTCTTCCCTAAAATGAGTTTAAGTCATATACCTGTGCCCTCAAATCTGAATGAAATTGGAATAGTGCTAATGATGTTGGTCTATAGGTAGGCTACAACGCATATCGAACATGTCCTTGTGCTCATTCAGAAATAGAGCCGCACATGTTCATTGTTTCTCGCAGAACACCCGGTATCTTAGAGTTGCCTTGCGCTACACTTCACGGAGGATACATGTCTGCGGTCGTGCAGGATCCGTACATATGCCCCCTCACTCTCTCCTCTTTACACAGGATAAAAAGCGGGTGCAATAGCTGTGCGCGCAACCCGCTGAAAAGGGGGGACCTCTACAGTTGCGAGCGTACACGGCACACATGCCCTTCCGGTGCCAGTGCGAGCGGTTTCACACCAACACATTTCCTACGGGACAAGAAGTACGAATATGATTGGCCACTCATCACATTTGCAAGGTACAGTACTACAGCAACATCACCGTGAACAAAGAGCACTGGAGTTGGAGTGACTGCAGTGGAGAGATCTCAAACGAAGCCCTCACAAAAATAGAGATTTGCACAGCATATTATAACATTATGAAAGGGACAAATACCACTCTATATCCACATGCACTTTAAAAATAAATGTCAATGTAACTTCCCTGGTTAAATATAGCATTCAAATAGAAATATGTATTTGATTAATTTTGATGATATTTTAATCACCAAGCACTGTAAAATCATATGCACAAATTGATGATGATTACATTTTCAGATACCAATTATGGAAAAGATCATATTCAATCTACTTAATTTAGAAATGAGGGCAATGACAACCCTGATCTATGAGTCACCAACTGAACATTTCAGTACCTGTTCTGCTTGTTTTTGGGTATGTAATTCCCCTTCTCTGTTGGTGCTGAATGGGAATTGGAAGGGTAAGTAGTGGTGCTGCTGGTGACTCCCATAGTGGAGATCACAGTGGCATCCAAAATACTTCACTACAGGGGCTGATTGGGACCAGAAATGGCTAATTATTAGCCAAATAATGATAATTCTGTGCAAAACCCCCCAATTTAGACTGGCCCACTGGGCTAAAATGGACCAGCTCATCTGGCCTTTGCCAGAACTGGCCTATGGCCATTCTGTCTCTGCTTCACTATCTATCAGTCCTTCCTTTGTTTTACCACAGGGTTCCATTCAGGCAATACAATTGTTATTTTGTTCTTGCTTCGTGACTTTTATTTTCAGAATTGAATTTCCTCACACACAGCTTGGCCTATGATGTATTGCTTTTGCTGATATGTACCAGAGCAAGCACAGCAGTCATGGCTGGATTACTAAATCCTTGATAAAACTGCAAATGACTGGCAAGCTCGCAGTCTTCGATCTAGCCACAACAGAATGAGGCTGTCATAACATGGGCACCGTACGCATGGCATATTGTCAAATCGTTCTATAACTTCACATTCTAGCAATTACTAGATCGCTTTTAATTTCACCCTGTCCATTTCTGATGAGAAGTCTAGCGCCACCAGAATAAACGAGACAAAAGCTGAACATGATCTTAAATGTGTTGACTGTGAATATGTCTTGAAATAGCAGAGTGTGGAACAAAGACCTGGGCTCATTAAAAATGAATCAAGGGTATATTGGCCCTCATGTTTTCCCCCTGCTCAGGGATTCTCAGTGTGGATCAATGATGGCTGAGGACATTACCATCTCTCCCAATAATAAAGCTTCACTTATTATAGCAACCATTCCAAAATGCTAGGAACGATCATTACAAAGTTCAGTGCCAAATTACTGCTTGGTTATACAAACATAACAAAACTATTATTTCTAAACAGACCTTAAAGTCATTCATCTACATTGGACAAACAGATGAAGCGCCGGAGTTACGTTTCATTCCTGTCATGATTGCGCACAAAAGTGAAAATCGAGAGAGAGGAAATATGATCTCCTTCATTGTTTTTGTCAAGAGTGTCAAAAGTGAAACCATGAATGAGAGAGAGAGACAGATATATAGACAGAGACAGGGATATATCCAAACCAAGAGCAAACCTCAGCAGTCTATAGGATGATGATGATGATCTTATCTCAGCCATACCATAAAGACTTGTCTACATACTGGACATGATCTCTCACCAATCGTTTCAAAGGATTCAGGAATGGACAGGATGTCACTGGTACACCACCATTGGACAAAACGGTTATACTTTGAATTCTAATTGGCTCAGACAACTCAGCTCCAACTGGTATTCATCAATCAGTTATTCAGGCTGAGAAGACTTGTCAACCTCAGCAGCCATTAGAATGAGTACTCTAAGGCAACAACAGTAATCACTAAAGGACATGCAGAATTCCCCATCTTAGGTCAGTTAGAATCACCACTTCATTTTAAGAATGCTGGTAGGGATCTGCTCTGACGCCAACCATACACAGAGACAGAGAGACAGAGAGACAGAGAGAGAACTGCAGGTTAGGACGACACCGGATGGACACCAGAGGGCGTAGTTGTAGCAGTAGCAGATGTGACAGTACACCCCCCCCTCTCTACAGACGCCACGACCCGGCTTGTCTGGGTGTAAGGTGTAAAAATCCTGTAAGAAGGAGGGATCTAGATTATGATGACGGGACACTCCTCAGGCCCGTATCCTCCCCAGTCCACCAGATACTGCCACCCGTCCGCAGTCCGCAGTCTCCCTGGAGGATGGAAGCTTGGAGAGGGGAATAAAGTGAGCCGCTTTAGAAAATTGGTCAATAATAGTGAGGATGACTGAGTTACTATTTGATGGGGGAAGCCCAGTGACGAAGTCCAAAGCTATGTGTGACCAGGGGCGACTAGGTATGGGAAGAGGATGAAGCAGGCTGATATGAATTCTCTCCATGGTGGGCCACCAAAATCGCTGACGCAGGAAGGAGACTGTCCGGTTCATGCCAGGGTGACAGGAGAGGTGAGTAGAATGGGCCCATTGAAGATCAGAACAAACTGAATCTGTCACAAACAGAGCCTTACATGAGCCTAACGATGCAGGAGGATGGCATAATAGTCTCAGGCTTGGAACTCTGCGATGAACTGTTGAGAGAGGGCATCAGGCTTGGTATTCTTAGATCCGGGCGACAAGTGAGTGTGAAGTTCAATCTTCCAAAAAACAATGCCCACCTGGCCTGCCGAGAGTTGAGACTTTTGGTGGTCTGGATGTAGGCTAGATTTTTATGATCCGTCCACACAATGAAGGGAAGTACTGAACCCTCTAACCAGTGACGCCACTCCTCAAGAGCCGGCTTAACAGCTAAGAGTTCCCGGTTGCCTATGTCAAAATTTCTCTCTGCAGGTGAGAGCTTGCGGGACAAGAAGGCACAAGGATGGAACTTCTGATCCGGGGGAGAACGTTGAGACAGGACTGCACCTACCCCTGTGTCGGAAGCGTCCACCTTGAGGACGAACTGGTGTTCTGGGTCTGGCTGTCAGGACCCGGTTACAAACCCAGGTCTCCGGAGTGAGAAACAGTCACTTAACCAACTGAGCCACGAATAGTTGGCAGAACCCAGAAGATGAGGCAGACACAGCAGTACTTGAGACGGTGTATTTAATGAAGTAAAAAGTGAAGTTCTTCAGGAAAACATGTAACTCCACAACCTCAAAAGGAATTCCACAAGAACAAAAGGTAATCCTCCAAGACAAAAAAGGTAAATCCACAAGGTGGAAGGTAAAGCACAAAAAGCCTCAAAAGATACTCAAAAACAAACAAACAAGAACAAAAAACAGAATTCCACAAGAGAGTCCACCGGGATCAACAAGAGTTTACAGAGTACTAGGGCTGGGTGCTAACATACAAACACAGAGCAAAGAACAGAGGAAAACAAAGGGTTTAAATACAATCAGGGGAAACGAGGCACAGGTGCAAATAATAATGGGGATCAAGGGAAAACAAAAGGTCAAAAGGCACAATGGGGGCATCTAGTGACCAAAAACCGGAACAACCCTGGCCAAATCCTGACACTGGCTGGGTAAGGATTGGAGCAGAAGTGAAGCGGTGCTTCCCGGAACACTGTCTCTGCCTCTGGGAACCAGTGGAATCGAGTAGAGGTTGAGGTGAGAGCGGTTAGAGCTGCCAAATGACTGTAGTCACGGATGAATCATCTATAAAAATTTGCAAACCCCAGAAAACGCTGTAACTGCTTCAGATTCGCAGGCACAGGCCCCTCTGTGACTGCCCTAACCTTGGCAGGGTCCATTCATAGCTGTCCTTGAGCAATAATGTAACCCAAGAAGGACACAGAGGAAACATGAAACACACATTTCTCAGCCTTGACAAAAAGCTTATTCTCCAATAGCCTTTGGAGAACTTGGTGGACGTGTTGCTTGTGAGCCTCAAAGTTCTTCGAAAAAATGAGAATGTAATCCACATAGACAAAAACAAAACACCCAATGACATCCCTCAGGACATCCTTCAACAAGCCCTGAAAAACAGCTGGGGCGTTAGTGAGGCCAAAAGGCAAAACAAGGTCCTCAAAATGTCCAAGTGGTGTGTTGAACACCGTTTTCCACTCATCTCCCTCTCTGATGCGGACAAGATGGTAGGCATTCCAAAGGTCCAGTTTAGTAAATACTGTGGCACCATGGAGTGGGGCAAAAGCAGAACTGATAAGTGGCAAGGGATACTTATTCCTGACAGTGATACTATTCAACCAAAAGAAGTCTATGCATGGCTTCAGTGATCCGTCCTTATTCGTGACAAAGAAAAATCCAGTTCCCACCGGAGAGGAAGAAGGCCTGACATGTCCGACAGCCAGTGAGTCCTGGATGTATTCCTCCATGGCCTCTTGCTCAGGGCGAGAGAGGTTATACAACCTGCTACTAGGGAGAGGAGCTCCAGGCTGAAGCTTGATAGCACAGTCGTAATGCCAATGAGGCGGCAGAGATGGGGTGTGGTGCTTGCTGAATACAGGAGTTAGACCGCGATATTCTGGAGGAACAGAAGACAGGTCTTGAGGATCTGGAATGGACTGGGGTGCAGAGAAGGCAGGAGGAAGGGCAGAATGTATACAATTAGAATGGCAAAATGTACTCCAAGTAGTAACCCTTCCGGTAGACCAGTCAATCTGTGGATTGTATAGCTTTAACCATGAATAGCCCAGAACCAGAGGTGAGTGAGAACAGTCGATGAAATGGAACCTGATCTTTTCCTGGTGATTACCAGAGAGACGCAGAATAACAGGAACAGTTCTCTCCAAAACACGGAAGAGTAGTTTTCCATTGAGAGCGTTGGCTTCCAGAGGTGAATCAAGCAAAACAGTGTCCAGGCCCAACTGCTTAACAACCCCCTGGGTCCAGAAAACTCTCGTCGGTGACTGAATCGATGAGAGCAGGCAGAGGAAAAGCCTGCCTCTGCCACACAAGGTTGGCCTGATGGGCAGGCAATTTGGCTCAACAGTATATCCCCCACAAATGCTGAGCCCTCTCTTTTGCGGGACACAGTGTACAAGTGGAGACCAGGTGACCAACCTGGCCACAATTTAGACAGTTCCTAGTACCGATACGCCGTTGCCTGTCCTCTGGAGATAGACGAGTCCGGCCGAGCTGCATGGGTTCAGGATTGGAACCTGCCTGGTGATGTGATGCAGTCTAATAATTTGAGCAAGGCATAGAAGCAGATGCTATGGGACATGCAACCCTACCTCCCCCTTCCCTCCGACACTCATGGAGACAGTTGTCAATGCGGATAGTGAGAGAAATTAGTTCATCAAGTCCATCAGGCTCCTCTCTGGATATCAACTCGTCCTTGAGGGTCTCAGTGAGTGCGTTCCGGGAATGCTCCCTGAAGGGCCTCATCATTCCAGCCGCTCTCTGCGGCGAGGAACTCACATGCCATCTCAGCCACACTCTGAGAACCTTGACGAAGGGACAGAAGTCGTTTAGCAGCATCCTTTCAAAGACCTTCCTCATCTCATCTGTGAATCCATTGTAAGAGAAGCAGAATGATGACTGTCTCTCACAAACCGCAGTGGCACAAAATACATTTTGGAGCGTTCACTAGCATATGAGTAGGGCTGTTGCTCAAACCCTAGTGAACATTGTACAATAAAGGCTCTGCAAAGCCCAAGATTGCCATCATAGCGCTCAGGAGTCGGGAACAAAAGGCTTCCGGAGTGGAGAAGAGGAACTGGAGACAGGTTGTGAATTCTAAACGGAGGTTCAGACCTGCAGGTCAGACAGACTCCGTGAAAACTCCTTGACGTTCTCTAGCAGGGTTTTCAGGGCTTGGTCATGTTGGTCCAGAAGGGTGCCTTGACCAACAAGAATTTGGTGAAGAGCTGGAGAGTCTGCTGGGTTCATCTTCTGTCCAGATCGTACTGTTACGCGGAGCGAACACAGGGGAACCCAAGAGTGGACTCAGATGCAGAAGCAGGGATGAAGGAACTGAAAATGTTTATTGTACACAGAGAGATATGGAGAGCAGAACCGGGGTAGCTCAGATGAGTTGCAGAAAAACAAGAAGTGTAGAGTGAGGTTGTAGTTGACTGAGTTGAACAGGATAAACAGGTCCTGAGGGGAGGGGAATCCAAGGTGGTGGGGGTGAGTGAAGTCCAGAGCAAGGTGGCTGGTGGGGGACGTGGTACAGGAGACAGAGACAGAGAGGTACTGCAACAAGAGGACAAAACTGTGTAAGGCAGGGAAACAAGCACAGCAGGGCAACAGGATCTTGCGAAGTGACAAAAGGCTAGGATAACAACTGACTGAGCAGAGATTACGATCTGGCAGAGTGGTGGTGGCAGGAATGAGTGTATGTAGAGGTCTTGATTTATGGGATGATTTGCAGCTGGTAGGGATCTGCTCTGACTCCAGCACACCTGTCTCCAACCACACAATCACACCAAGAGAGAGAGAGAGTGTATGCAGGGAGAGAACTGCAGGTTAGGATGACACCGGGTGGACACCAGAGGGCATAGTGGGAGCAGATGTGACATCCACAAGGTTCCCACAATAAGTTGGGTGAATTTTGTCCGATTCCACCTGACAGAGCTTGTGTAACTAACTCAGGTTTGTAGGTCTCCTTGCACGCACACTCTTTTTCAGTTCTGCCCACAGATTTTCTATAGGATTGAGGTCAGGGCTTTATGACGGCCACTCCAATACCATGACTTTTTTGCCCTTCAGCCATTTTGCCACAACTTTGGAAGTATGCTTGGGGTCATTGTACATTTGGAAGACCCATTTGTGACCAAGCTTTAACTTCCTGACTGATGTCTTGAGATGTTGCTTCCATATATCCACATAATTTTCCTTCGCTTTTTTGTAAAGTGCACCAGTCCCTCCTGCAGCAAAGCACCCCTACAACATGATGCTGCCACCCCCGTGCTTCACAGTTGTGATGGTGTTCTTTGGCTTGCAAGCCTCCCCATTTTTCCTCCAAACATAATGATGGTCATTATGGCCAAACAGTTCTATTTCTGTTTCATCAGACCAGAGTACATTTCTCCTAAAAGTACAATCTTTGTCCCCATGTGCAGTGAAGGTAGGCCTTGAAATACATCCACAGGTACTCCTCCAATTGACTCAAATGATGTCAATTAGCTTATCAGAAGCTTCTAAAGCCATGACATCATTTTCTGGAATTTCCCAAGCTGTTTAAAGGCACAGTCAACTTAATGTATGTAAGCTTCTGACCCACTGGAATTATGATACAGTGAATTATAAGTGAAATAATCTGTCTGTAAACAATTGTTGGAAAAATGACTTGTGTCATGCACAAAGTAGATGTCCTCACCAACTTGCCAAAACTATAGTTTGTTAACAAGACATTTGTGGAGTGGTTGAAAACGAGTTTTAATGATTCCAACCTAAGTGTATGTAAACTTCCGACATCAACTATAAGACTATTCTATCATGAGACTAAAATGGTGTCCTAATTGGAACCACATTCCCTACAAAGTGCACTACTTTTGACCATGGCCCATAGGGCTCTGGCCAAAAGTAGTGCAGTATGTATTGGTGACTAAACAAAATGTGCTCATGGTATTTCACAGAAAATGTATATTTTGCATGAATAACTCAGGGGTGAAAGATGTGTGAAACCCCAATGAATACACTCACAATCAAAGGTTATCAGTTTAGAGTTTTGTACTTAGTATATGCCATCTACATCTTCAAAATTTGCCAAAGTGATTGAAAGAAACTGTAAGCTGAGGTGTCTTTGGGTGGTGGGGTGGGGGTGGTGTGTGTGTGTGTTTGTGTGTTTGTATGTATGTGGGTGTGTGCCCTTGCATGCATGTGTGTGTGTGTGGTTTAAATATGTATCTCCTGTTAAAGGATCTGCATTAGCTCCTCTGAACATCTACACAAGGACAATGGACTGTAAACACTCCAGATACTATTGATTGGCTAATTTACGCTAGCTTTTCTTCTCTGTGTCCCAAATGTCACCCATTCCCTATATACTGCACTACGTTTAGCCAGAGCCCTATGGGCCATGGTCAAAAGTAGTGCACTTTGTAGGGAATGTGGTTCCAATTAGGACACAGTTTTAGTATTATGTAAGATTACTGTCATTGCCTTAGAGTATTCATTCTAATGGCTGCTAAGGTTGACAAGTATTCTCAGCCTGAGTAACTGATTGATGAAAAACAGTGGGGGCTGAGTTGTCTGATCCAATTAGAACTGAATGTATAACCGTTTAGACCAATGGTGGTGTACCAGTGACATCCTGTCCATTCCTGAATCCTTTGAATTGATTGGTGAGAGATCACGTCCAGTATGTAAACAAGTCTCCATGGTATGGTATCTGCCTGAGGAGAGGAAGGACCCTATAGTGTCTGCCTGAGGAGAGGAGGGACCCTATAGTGTCTGCCTGGGGAGAGGAGGGACCCTATAGTGTCTGTCTGAGGAGAGGAGGGACCCTATAGCATCTGCCTGAGGAGAGGAGGGACCCTATAGTGTCTGTCTGAGGAGAGGAGGGAACCTATAGCATCTGCTTGAGGAGAGGAGGGACCCTATAGTGTCTGCCTGGGGAGAGGAGGGACCCTATAGTGTCTGTCTGAGGAGAGGAGGGACCCTATAGCATCTGCTTGAGGAGAGGAGGGACCCTATAGTGTCTGCCTGAGGAAAGGAGGGACCCTATAGCATCTGCCTGAGGAGAGGAGGGACCATGTAGTGTCTGCCTGACGGTAGGAGGGACCCTGTAGCATCAGCCTGAGGAGAGAAGGGACCCTATAGGGTCTGCCTGAGGGGAGGAGCTAATACTCTAAGTAAAGTACATGGGAGTAATCTGATCTGGTGTGATCTAAAATAATTGTGTGGTCTTGTCCGATAACAGCCTGTTCAAAACTAGTCTGCAGGGAGGGATGTTGCCTCACATCCATGGCCTTCATGGCAATTTGTATCAGGTGGGCAATTTGGGATTTCAGTTGAACTGATAAATTGCCAAACCAGACTGTGATGCCGTATCTCAGGATACTCTCTATGACCACATGATAGAACAGGAGCAACTCCAAGTAGGAAATAGAGGCATTGTTGGACTCTGAAGCAGGCACTCTCTACTTGGACCTTCCAGCTCAACACATTGTCCATGTGTACGTCCATGGACGTATACCAACTAACCTGTGCTATGTTGGCATTGTAAAGAGTGTCAGTGAACCACAGGCACGTGGTTTTGTGATGAAACACCATCTCCTCCGTTTTCTTTATATTAAGAATGAGATGGTGCTCATCACACCATTTGACAAACCTTTGAATCTTTGACCTGTACACAGTAGTATCAGCATCTTTATACATCAGACCAAGAATATAGTTATCCGGATTACTGCTAGTGCTTTAATTTGTGTACAGTGTGAATAAGATGGGTTAACTCACATAACCCTGTGCTAATGTCTCTAGCCTCAGAGAGGGTACTGTTAACTCTAACCTGCAGAGTACGGCTAGTCAGGAATGAGTGTTACCACCTTAAAGTGTAGGGCTTAACACCCATGTGCTTTAACAGGCTGAGTATGACATGTGGCTGTATTGTGCTAAACGCTGAACTGAAGTCAATAAATAACAGTCTAGCATAGGAACCGTTGGCGTATTCATACATGTGTGCTTGAAGACTCCAAGGAGTCACCCAACAATGTTTGTTATTCCAAGAAGAAAGACCACAACTGGGCCATTTGATCTTTTCTTGACATTTCTTTTTTAATGTGACATCACATGGCAGAAACATACACGTTCATGACAGTCAGCGAGTTAGTCTCTAAAGGGGCTCTTTTCCGAACATCGGTTGTTTAGAGAGGGTGGCAACATTCATGCTAATTGCCCTGGGATTTGCTTTCTTCTCAGAATAGATCTTTCCTGAAATTATGGAATGGTCAGCTTCAAAAGCCTTTCGCAACATTGGCCTGTTTTTTTCTCTTCCCAATTATTTATCAAGATCGTCTTCTGAAAAAAGAGCACAGAGGGTGGTTGGAACTTATTATCATGACCTGATTAAGGAGAAACCTCGACTGGCAGCAAAACAATAAAGCGGACCTGTCAAATGTGACAATGCAGAGGACAATTTTTGAAGTGCAGTGCTGTTTCATGCACATGACAGTTCTTTATTCACGCTTTACTTGGAAACGAAGAAGATCTGAACAGGCTCTTGATTGTTTAGTCATGGATGACATCATAAGCCCAATTTAAAAGCCTCTGCTGCTATTCGTGCGACATGATGCTGATTCTTTCAACTCTCACCTGCATGGTCGATGACAACGTGGGGTAGTACAGTATGCTATTTACTGTCGGTGTCATATTGCAAACTAAGGCACAACTTTCTTCAGGCAAATTAGCAGACTATTTAGGGCAGCGACGACACGGGTGAAAGTGGGTTTTGGCAATGATTAATTTAACATGTCCTCAGTTACAAGGCATTTAAGTTTAGCATCCTTATTTAGGTCATTCAGAGAGCCTTACTTGTAAACAAGGCATCTAAATAGCGTGTCCCCTGGCAAGAGGAAGTTAAAACCACTATGCCGGGTCAGGTAGAACTGCTTAGCTCATATGCTCAAATAGAGCTCTTGATTAAGCAACCCACCTTACAGATGAAAACGTGTCCAGGGCACAGCCCAATGGGCATAGGACATGATAAAGACATCTTTTTAACCAGGTTTTGCCCACTGGGAGGTTGCTGAGCCTTCCAGGAAAGAGGGAAAAGGACAGCAACACCAAAATATGAACTTAAAGACCTATTTATGAATCCACGTGCCCTTTTATTAATATTTCATTACAGCTTTAGTTGCAGTCATTTTTGTTGAGGCCTACATCATTTAAAGGGAAAGAATTTCAGAGGCAAGACATTTGGATTGTCCTGCAAAATGATGGTTTGACTGAAAAGGAAAATCAGACTCACTTGTTTTTAGGGTGATGTAAGTGATTATTCAGGAACGGCTGCACAGTTCTATCCATTTTGGGGTATTCAATGTTTTACTTTAAATGCTACGTGTGTGGTTGTTCCCATAGTGGTAGACCAAATGAACCAGAAATCAACTAATTGGAATATCTAGTGATGGTATTACAGTTTACTGTCTACTATGGATTAAAATGAATTAGGATTTAAGGTGGAGATTTCAATATACATTGATGGATTCCGATGAATTGGATTTCGAAGCCTTGAGCCTACAGTAGTGGTGTGTGTTTGTGTGTGACAGACACACTGCAGGCACTACCTAACATCTCCTCTTCTTTACTGTTTGCAGGATGATTGTGTGTGTGTGTGTTGACTGCAGGACTGCTACAGTAAATCAACAGGCGCTCTACTCTAGATTAAGCTGTGGAGGAGTACCCATAACACTCCCACACGTGTTCATTAATCAAGCAGCTAAAGTAAGCACCCTCCCAGATTACATTGCTAAGATTCCTAACATTCTTTTTTCACCTGTTATTTTACACCAACAAATCCGTCATACTGTAGGCTTCTATGTGGTTATTTTTTGTATTTAGTCAAACTTGATGGTTGTCTTGGATAGGGCTATGGTGGTCTTGACATTTTGTCAGCCGGTGATTGGTGATTGTGAAGACAATAACTGACGATCTCACAGTAATTTACCTTTAATTAACATAAACACATTTAGTATCTCCTGGCTTTGACACTGATGCAGACCTTTAGAACGTCTACATTTTAAAATGTCTAATAAATACATGTAATATAGCCTACATTATCACAATAAATCCATGATTTATTTTAGACAGGTCTAAAGAAACACGATATGAAGAAAATGTAGTCTATTTCAGATGAACAGAATAGCATACTGAGTTGTCCTTATGTTAATGTCACACCTACTCCTGCTCCCACCCTCCTGCGCTCAACGTCACTGGTCTACTAACCACCGGTCCTGGCAACTATATTACGCACACATGTTCCCCATAATTACGCACACCTGGTCATCAGTTTCTCCTTGATCCCTCCCTCTTTATTTAGCCCTCACTTGTCATCAGTCATTAGTTATTATTGTTTTCTCTCACGTCCAGTACGCTTGTCACGTTTGTTCAATTGTATCATTCCATTATTAAACTCACCTTCTGCATCTGCTTCCTGACTCCCAGCGTATACATTACAGAATACTACCTCAAAATATGGAAGCAGCAAAAGATAAAGCCATCTTCCAGATGGTCAACAAACAGGGTCATCTACTCCACCAACACCACGACCAGCTGTCGCAACAAGGTATGGCCATGGAGGAGGTCTACCTCGTTCTCCACCACCTCGACACCACCAGCGAGGCTCTCCATTCACCTATCAGAGGGCCTCCTACCATGGATTGTCCCAGTAAGTCAGTCCCCCAGCCTGCACAGCCGTCTGCCCAGGTCAGCAATGCCCAACTGTCCCTTCTAGAGAAGTATGACGGTACCCCATCGAAATGCCGTGGCTTCCCATTGCAGTGCTCTATCTATTTTGCCTATCAGACGAGAGCCCCCACCACCAAGAGGTCCAAGGTTGCCACGGTAATTTCTCTGCTGACCGGACAGTCGTTGGAGTGTGGTACAGCCGTCTAGGAGAAAGGAGGAGTTGGCTTCCTAAGAGAGGTTCATGGCTCAGTTCAGGGCCGTCTTCAGACATCCTCCAGAGGGCAGAGAGGGAGGTGAACAACTTTTTCAACTCAGGGTGCCCAGACCGCTGCGAAGTACACTCTCAACTTTTGGACTGTGGCAGCCTCCAGTGGATGGAATGAGCAGGCACTCCACACTCTATTCCGCAGTGGACTGCTCAAGGAGGTCCAGATGGAGCATGCTGGGATGACAACATATCCTTGGACGCTCTCATCTTGTTGGCCATCCATCTGGATAACCACCTCGCCACTCGCTTCCTCCTTTAGCTGTCCTGAGGCAGAGCCTGAACCCATAGAGGTAGGGACCACACACCTCTCCACGGTAGAGTGGCGTCGCCGGAGAAAGCTGGACCTCTGTCCCTACTGGCGGCCAGGAGAGGCACCAGCTTCAGCGGTGTCCTGTGCGTCCTAACCCGGGTCCACTAGAGCAGAGGGGCGGCCCCATGATCTTCCGTCTCCCAGTGTAGGCGTGAGTATTGCATTATCATTGTTTTCTGCCAAACCCTTTCTGGTTCCCATTTCACTGACTGGCTGTCCCTCAAGTGTTGTCTCTACAGCTCTAGTGGACCTGGTGCCGCTGCGAACTTCATCGACCAGGTCCTCGCCTCTTCCCTGAACTTAACTTCATACCCACTCTCCTTTTCCTGTCCAAGCCCTGGATACATGACCATCGGGATCTGGCACAAATACGCACATCACAGCACCACTCACCGTGGGACCCATGGACCAGGAAAGCCTTGCCTTCCTCATCACCACTTCTCCGTACACAAAGTAATTCTCTACCTCCCGTGGCTCCAATGTCACAACCCCACCATCTTCTGTTCGAGGATAAATATCACCATCTGGGGTCCAGGATGCCGGAGGACCTGCTTTGCCGTACCCTGTGGTTCCACGCCGGTTGAGAGTCCTGTAAGTGGCATTCCAGCCCATCAATTGGTCCTCCTGTATCGTTGGCCCCGTATGTTGGGACGTAGATGTGGACATCAGCCAGGCTCTGGAGAGGGAACCCGCTACCTGCCCTGCAGAATGCATCTAAGTCCCCACGGGGGTAAGAGATCAGCTGTGGACGTGCACACATATATTACTTGTTGCTGGACACCCAGGTATCACCCGCACCATGCAATCCCACTCCGAGGCACAGGCTACAAGTGAAGACAGACACATCGGGGACTCAACTGCATGGCTCCGAGGTGCATGTTGAAGATATTGGAAGAACTGTCCACATTTACTTTTCTTCAGCCAACAAGATGAGTAGGCCTAATGAACAGCAAAAGCACTAGCCTATACCTATCTAATTTCCCCCATAGTACAAAAGTTGACCTATTGTATTGTGTCCTAGGAATGAAAATATGTATGCCAGTTAGGCTCTACACCTGATTAATATGCTTAATTTTAAGAACTTATTTGGCTACTTTAGTTGTGATTACAAACCTTATAAAAACATATAGGCCTACTTGAGATGTGTGATCATGATTTGGAAAAAGTTGCAAAAAAAGCATGCGCAACAGCTGGGTGTCATTCACAAGTGATAATATATTATTCTATTCTAGATTTAGGTAAAATCCACAAATATTTCATACAAAGAAACTTTTGTGGATATATGTAGATAGTTTAAGATGAAATATGGAAAAAAGACATATGTAGAAAATCTGAATGTAAGATTAAAGCATTTGAAAGTTACTACTACTGAATCCCAATAACTGTGTTCTTTAGCAGAAAAACTGTGTAAATATGTCTTTTTTTTCATCTGTGCATAGAATGACCATGCCAGATCTTTAGTTTGACAAGTACTCCATAAGAATGGGGTGGCAGGGTAGCCTAGTGGTTAGAGCGTTGGACTGGTAACCGGAAGGTTGCAAGTTCAAATCTGATCTGTCGTTCTGCTGTCATTGAAAATAAGAAATTGTTCTTAATTGACTTGCCTAGTTAAATAAAGATAATAAAAGAAGATGATGTGTAACGAACTGGGCTAAGATGACTGATGATGGCCACATGAAGGCTCACGCACATGTTGCACGCACAGACACCTCCTGATATTGCCAAATTGCACGCACACCCCCCCTATAACGCTGGGTTTTAGAGAAATGTACTTTATCAAATGTGAGTTGTTTAATCACTGCACTGTATAAATATGTTCTAGGAATGCATTCTTCACCCAGGCTCAAGTATATCCCAAATGGCACCCTATTCTTTACATAGTGCACTATTTTCTGGTCAAAAGTAGTACGCTATATAGGGAAAGGCTGCCATTTGGGATGCACACTCTGCATACCGATCACACAATTAAAGAGATTGCTTGTGGGGAAACATTGTCTGGCTGAAGTACACAGTGTATTATATCATGACTGTTTACCATTTCGTGTGTACACTGCTCAGGAAGCCAATCACACTGAGTGAACAGTCCAGGATGGCTCCCAAATGGCACCCCATTCACTAGATAGAGCACTACTTTTCCACTTGGTATGCAGTGCCAATGTTAAATGTGACCAGACATTCCAAAGATCAATCACTTCATTTTAAAAGTGGCCATCTTGAATTGCGGCTCCGTTTGTTACATACGGAAATGTAAATCAGAGTAACCAACCACGATTGTCATGACTTCCTCCATATTCGGCCCCGCTCTTTGTTCAAGCGGCGTTCGGCAATCGACATCACCGGCCTTCTAGCCATCACCGATCCACTTTTCATTTTCCATTTCCATCCGTTTTGTCTTTGTCTTACACACCTGGTTTCAATCCCCCAATTACTTGTTCATTATTTAACCCTCTGTTCCTCCATGTTTGTTTGTGAATAATTGTTTGTATGTAATACGGTCCATTATGTGGGCTCGCTTCATTGTATTGTATTTGTCTATTTAGAGTAAATTACTTTTATTTACTCATATCTGCTGTCCTGCTCCTGACTCCTCTACACACAGACAACATTACAACGATAGGTTGGACAAGCCTTCAACTGTATGGATTATACTGCCACCTACGTCAAATTAAAGCAACATAGGCCTACTAAAAATCCGACAGTAACTGTCACGCCTTGGTCTTAGTATTTTGTGTTTTCTTTATATATTTGGTCAGGCCAGGGTGTGACATGGGTTATTGTGGTGTGTTTTTTGTCTTGGGGTTTTGTGGGGTGACTAATTAGTCTATGGCTGCCTGAGGCCGTTCTCAATCAGAGTCAGGTGATTTATCGTTGTCTCTGATTGGGAACCATATGGGAACCATATTTAGGCAGCCATATTCTGTGAGTGTTTTCGTGGGTGATTGTTCCTGTCTCTGTGTTAGTGTTCACCAGATAGGCTGTAATAGATTTCGCGTTTCGTTTGTTGTTTTTGTTATTAAGTTATTTCATGTATCGTCTATTCTTTATTAAAGAACATGAGTAACCACCACGCTGCATTTTGGTCCGCTTCTCCTTCAACTGACGAACGCCGTTACAGTAACGATATCAAGTCACACGAGAATACTTCGCAGTGGGAAGAACTGGTTGAAATGACTTCAATTCAATCAGTTTGGCAGACTAGATTCTCCCACCGGTGGAATAACGATTGCCACCTGTGTGAAATATTTAATTAATTTAGGTTCCAATCTGTAAAGATGGACTCATAAAGAAGAGGCAAGATGGTCGCCAGATACCTCACCAACAAGCACTTCTCTCTGAAGGTATGGGGCTGTGGCTTTCCAATCTCCATCCAGGGACACATATCTTTCCCCTCATCCCACGGCTGGCTTTTTGGTGCTTGCCTGCTTTTCATTGTGCACCCCAGTAAAAATGGAAATACAGTATTTTATAGATTTCTGAAATGGAAATAGGTTCTTCTCATAATATGGCTCTGGTAGCTCATAGGCTAGGGAGTGGGTATGGGTATGACTAGGGGTATGGCTCGGGAGTGAATATGGGTTACACACACCGTGTGTAGGCACCGTGTTATGCTATGGAGCGCACGGTGTTTCCAGTGCGGGTGCATAGCCCGGTGCGGTTCATACCAGCCCTTCGTATTGGCCGGGCTAGAGTGGGCATCGAGCCAGGTAAGGTTGGGCAGGCTCGGTGCTCAAGAGCTCCAGTGCGCCTGCACAGTCCGGTCTATCCAGAGCCACCTCCACACACCAGTCCTCCGGTAGCAGCTCCCTGCACCAGGCTTCCTGTGCGTGTCCTCGCTCCAGTATCACCAGTGCCAGCACCACGCATCAGGCCTACAGTGCGCCTCGCCTCTCCTGTGCTGTCGGAGTCTCCCGCCTGTTCAGCGCTATCAGAGCCTTCCTCCTCTACAGCGCTGCTGGAGTCTCCTGTCTGTTCAGCGCTATCAGAGCCTTCCTCCTCTACAGCGCTGCTGGAGTCTCCTGTCTGTTCAGCGCTATCAGAGCCTTTCTCCTCTCCTGCGCTGTCGGAGTCTCCCGCCTGTTCAGCGCTATCAGAGCCTTCCTCCTCTACAGCGCTGCCGGAGCCTCCTGCATGTTCGGAGCAGCCTGAGCTGTCAGTCTGCATGAAGCAGCCTGAGCTGTCAGTCTGCATGAAGCAGCCAGAGCTGTCAGTCTGTATGAAGCAGCCAGAGATGTCAGTCTGCATGAAGCAGCCAGAGCTGCCAGTCTGCAAAGAGCTGCCAGTCTGCAAGGAGCTGTCAGTCTGCAAGGAGATGTCAGTCTGCATGGAGCAGTCAGAGCTGTCAGCCTGCATGGAGCAGTCAGAGCTGTCAGCCTGCATGGAGCAGTCAGAGCTGTCAGTCTGTATGAAGCAGCCAGAGCTGTCAGCATGGAGCAGTCAGAGCTGTCAGTCTGTATGAAGCAGCCAGAGCTGTCAGTCTGTATGAAGCAGCCAGAGCTGTCAGTCTGTATGAAGCAGCCAGAGCTGTCAGTCTGTATGAAGCAGCCAGAGCTGTCAGTCTGTATGAAGCAGCCAGAGCTGTCAGTCTGTATGAAGCAGCCAGAGCTGTCAGTCTGCATGAAGCAGCCAGAGCCGTCAGTCTGCATAGAGCTGCCAGTCTGCAAGGAGCTGTCAGTCTGCAAGGAGCTGTATTAGTCGTAATAGTAGTAGGGTAGTCATAGTAGTAGTCATAGTCGTAGGAGTAGTAATAGCAGTAGTAGTAGTCATAGTAGTAATAACAGCAGAATAAGAAAAATATTTTATCTATTTAGTAGTAGGGTAGAAGTGGTATTAGTAATAGTAGGCTAGTGGTGGTAGTCATAGTCATAGTAGTAGTAGGAGTCGTAGTTGTAGTCATAGTAGTAGTAGTAGTAGTCGTAGTAGTAGTTTCATGCTAGTAGTAGTAGTCGTAGAGGTGGTAGCAGCAGTAGTAGTAATGGTAGTATTAGTATGCTAGTAGTAGTAGTCGTAGTAGTATCAGAAGTAGTAGTAGTAGTATGTTAGTAGTAGTAGAAGTAGTGGTAGTAGTAATAGTAGTAATAGTTGTAGTATTGTGTTAGTTGTAGTAGTAGTAGTAGTAGTAGTCGTAGTAGTAGTAGTAGTAGTAGTAGTATGGTAGTAGTAGAATGAGTAGTAGTAGTAGTAATTATAGTAGGGTAGTAGTAGTAATAGTAGTTTGCTAGTAGTTGTAGTCATAGGCATAGTAGTAGTAGTCATCGTAGTAGTAGTCATAGTAGTAGTAGTCGTAGTCATAGTAGTAGTGTGCTAGTAACAGTAGTCGTAGAAGTCGTAAGAGCAGTAGTAGTAGTATGTTTGGAGTAGTAGTTGTAGTAGTAGGTTAATAGTAGTAGTAGTAGTAGTAGTAGTAGTTGTTGTCATCATAGTCGTAGTAGTAGTATGTTAGTAGAAGTAGGAGTGGTAGTAGTAGAAGTAGTGATATGGTAGTAGTATTTTAGTATTAGTAGTAGTAGTAATAGTAGTAGCAGTAGTAGTAGTAGTTGTAGAAGTGGTAGCAGTAGTAGTAGTAGTAGCAGCAGTAATGGTAGTAGTATGCTAGAGGTAGACATAGTAGCAGTAGGGTAATAGTAGTAGCCATAGAAGTCATAGTAGTAGTAGTATGCTAGTAATTGTAGTCATAGTCATAGTAGTAGTAGTAGTTGTCGTCTTAGTAGTCATAGTAGTAGTAGTAGTAGCAGTAGTAGTATTCATAGTCATGGTAGTAGTATTTTAGTGGTAGTAGTCGTAATATTAGTAGCAGTAGTAGTATCAGTAGTAGTAGAATGCTAGTAGTAGTAGCATTAGCAGCAGTAGTAGTAGTAGTAGTAGTAGTAGGTTAGCAGTAGTGGTAGTAGTAGTAACATATGCAGTAGTAGTAGTAGTAGTAGTAGTGGTAGTAGTAGTAACAGTAACACTAGTAGTAGTATATTAGTAGTAGCAATAGTCATATTCATATTAGTCATTGTAGTGTTAGTGTGCTAGTAGTAGCAGCAGTAGTAGAAGTAGTATGTTAGTAGTAGTAGGTATAGTAGTATTAGTATTAGTAGTAACATTAGCAGTAGTAGTAGTTGTATGCTAGTATTAGTCGTAGTAGTAGTTTACAAGTAGTAGTAGTAGTAGTAGTTGTCGTCATAGTTGTAGTCATAGTAGTAGTATGCTAGTAGGAGTAGGAGTAGTAATAGTAGTAGTAGTAGGCTAGCAGTAGTAGTAGTGGTAATAGTAGTAGTAGTAGACATTTTAGAAGTAGTTGCATTGTAGTTGTAGTAGCAGTAGTGGTAATTGTAGTAGCAGTAATGGTATAAGTAGACATATAAGTAATCATATAAGTTGTAGTTTTCGTAGGAGTAGTTGTAGTAATAGTAGTAGTAGTATTAGTATTAGTAGTAGTAGTAGCAGTAGTAGTAGTAGCAGTAGTAGTAGTGGTAGTATGCTAGTAATTTTAGTCATAGTCATAGTAGTAGTAGTAGTAGCAGTAGTAGTATTCATAGTCATAGTAGTATTATTTTAGTAGTTGTCGTCGTAATATTAGTAGCTGTAGTAGTATTAGTAGTGGTTATTGTAGTCTTAGCAGCAGCAGTAGTAGTAGTAGTAGTAGGTTAGCAGTAGTGTTCACAGTAGTGGTAGTAGTAGTAACATATGCAGTAGTAGTAGAAGTAGTATGCTAGTAGTAGTAGTAGTAGTAGTAGTAGTCATTGTCGTCACCATAGTCGTAGTCATAGTAGTCGTATTAGTAGTATGCTAGTAGTAGAAGAAGTAGTAGTAGTTGTAGCAGTTGTCATCGTCATGGCCTTAGTCGTAGTAGTATGCTAGTAGTAGGTGGAGTAGGTATGTTAGTAGTAGTAGTAGTAGTAGTGTAGTAGAAGTAGTAGTAGGGTAATAGTATGGTAGTAGTAGTAGGGTTGTAGTAGTACCAGTAGCAGTACAAGCAGTATCCTAGTAGTAGCAGTAGTAGTAGTAGTAGCAGTATCAGTAGTGTGCTAGTAGTAGTTGTTTGCTTGTCTTAGTAGTGGTAGGGTAGCAGTAGTAGTGGTAGTATGATGGTAGCAGTAGTAGTAGTAGTAGTCATAGTAGTAGTATGGTAGTAGTTGTAGTATGCTAGTAGTAGTAGTAGTAGTAGTAGTAGTAGTAGTAGTAGTAGTAGTAGTAGTAGGGTAGTACTATTAGTAGTAGTCGTAGTAGTGGTAGTAGTAGTCGTAGTCGTAGTAGTAGTATCAGCAGAATATGAAAAATATTTGATATTTTTTCCTTGCATTTTATGGAAATTAATCTTCTTCTTATCCCAACTTCTCTGAAAGACACTTAAATACTTTGCTACAACTACTACTATTACTTGGTGTGCAGTTACACAGCCAAGGGTCAAGAGTTCACAGAAGAGTTCTATATATTGACAAGGATTTCTGCTATAATGACTTGAAGCTCATCGCATTTAAATGATTCACCAAATGCCCGCTATATACATTGATCATTAATCAAATGTTTTCTGCAAATCACATTTATTGACGTGCCAGCCTCTATTTATACAAATTATAGCTGAAGTTGTTTATAGTCAGTAGTGTGTTTGGCCTTGAAAAAGAGAAGCATATGTAGAAAAGTACCTCATGATGACGCATGGGGCTATTTTGCTTCCACTGGTCCTGTGGCCATTGTTAAGGTCAACGCCGTCATTAACTTTATCCAGTACCAAGACATTTTAGCAAGAAACCTGGCTAACTTGTCCGCAAGTGGATCTTTCAGCAAGAAAATTACCCCAAGCACACATCAAAATCCTCAAAGAAATGGTTAATTGACCAAATATTCTACATTTTGCAATGGCCATGGGTCTCCGGACTTGAACCCCATTGAAAACCTGTGGTTTGAATTGAGGAGGGCAGTCCATAGGCGCAAACAAAGGATATCAAAGATCTGGAAAGATTCTGTATGGAAGAATGTCTTAAGGTCCCTCCCAATGTGCTCTCAAATCTCACAAAACATGTCAGAAAAAGTCTCCATGTCATTATCCTTGCAAGGGAAGGGTGCTAGAGTAATGAAAACATGGGTCCAAATCATTTTGACCCCTACATTAAAAAAAAATATATTACTTGTTAAATGCAATATAGCTCAGTATTTGTATTATTTCTTTTATAAAGTATTATTTGCTGTATATCTTTTTTCAAGGGTGCCAATAATTATTTTTTATTTTACCTTTATTTAACCAGGCAAGTCAGTTATTCTTATTTTCAATGACAGCCTGGGAACAGTGGGTTCAGGGGCAGAACGACAAATTTGTACCTTGTCAGCTCGGGGGTTTGAACTCGCAACCTTCCGGTTACTTGTCCAAAGCTCTAACCACTAGGCTACGCTGCCGCCCCAAAAGTGGATGTACCTGGCTGCATAACTTTTAAGAGTTCATGGGTCAGTGGGGTGGATATTTATTGTTCGACTGTGTGTGTGTTTGTGTAGTTTGTGCGTGTGTGTGTGTGTGTGTGTGTGTGTGTGTACAGCTTGTGTTAGTTGGTGTGTGTGTGTGTGTGTGTGTGTGTGTGTGTGTGTGTGTGTGTGTGTGTGTGTGTGTGTGTTAATCTTGGTATACAGTAGTACTGCACCTCTGACTCTCTAGACACAGGCTGATATGATGTTTCAAGGTACAAGTCCGAAGCGATGCGGCTTCCTAAAGTAAATACTCCACAACCGTTCACCACTACCATCTGGATGTGAACAGTCACTCCACAGGACTCCACAGTCTTGGCCCAGCCTTTGGCACAACCCTGTACAACTATGGTATTAGGGTAGCCTCAGTCTTGAGGGTAGAGCAATGGCAGCCTCAATGAGATGGGGAGTCTAGAAAATATACTGCTCCACTGCAACCAACAATGTTCCACCGCACTTTAAACTGAAAAATGTTCAGAGTAATTCACTTTCTACAAGAGGCAATTATCTTTTTGGTTGGCTCTTGGCCAGTGATCAGAAGATATATTGTAAACATATGGCATCCCTGATGACATGTTCATCATTCATCTTAAGACAAATAGCCCCGCAATATTTTTCTGTACTTCCTAAACTGGAATGAAATCAACACCATATGGTGCCAATAGTCTTGGCTGCCATGTTGAGTATTATAAATACAATTTCTCATGCGATACAATTACATCAGCAGCCAAAAATATGAGCAGGAACAGTGGAAGGGCTCAAGTTCCCAGCAAACAACTGTGATGCTCAACAAGGCAATGGGATGTGGATGTGGTACTTCAGAGTAGAGAGTTACGAGTTACTTGTTCACTAGAAACCAAAAATGCAACACACTTTTCATTGCAAAACTATTTGCTACTGTGTGTACAAATTAATACCAGCCTGTTCTTACATGATAAATGCACACATACTATGTGAAGATGCAGTAACATTTACAAAGCATAGGTAAAGTTGGTCAGGCAAAGACAACCTTATAACAGGCAGCTTATGTTATGCTGATGTTGTTTTCATGTTTTTATGTCATTTGTATTGTGTGAAGGCAAAGACAGATTATGTTTTTCTATTCTATTCTATTCTATGTCACTCGTATGTAGTGTAATGCCATGTGGATTTATGCAAGGTTATGCATGTTCATATCAATCTGATCATGTCATGTTTTGTCTTATATTGTCTTGTCATTTTGCTTTTCCTTCTGTTCGTTTTCCCCCTGCTGGTTTTTTTAGGTTCGTTCCCCTTTTTCTCTCTCCCTCTCTCTCTCTCTTCTCTCTATCGTTCCGTTCCTGCTCCCAGCTGTTCCTATTCCCCTAATCAATCATTTAGTCTTCCCACACCTGTTCCCTATCTTTTCCCCTGATTAGAGTCCCTATTTCTCCCCTTGTTTTCCGTTTCTGTCCTGTCGGATCCTTGTATACTGTTCACCGTGCTGTGTCTTTGTATCGCCCTGTCGTGTCGTGTTTCCCTCAGATGCTGCGTGGTGAGCAGGTGTCTGAGTCTGCTACGGTCAAGAGCCTTCCCGAGGCAACCTGCAGTTCGTTATCGAGTCTCCAGTCAGTTCTCGTGATTACGAGTGAAATTGTTTCTTATGCTTTATTTACCGCTCCGATTTGTCTAGGAGTATTGCTATTTCCTTAAACTGGATTAAAGACTCTGTTTTCGCCAAGTCGCTTTTGGGTCCTCATTCACCTGCATAACAGAAGGATCCGACCAAGGAATGGACCCAGCGACTACAGACGCTCGTAACACTGCCGTCGAGATCCAAGGAGCCATGCTCGGCAGACACGAGCAGGAATTGTCTGCTGCTCGTCATGCCATGGAGAACCTGGCCGCTCAGGTTTCCGACCTCTCTGGACAGTTCCAGAGTCTTCGTCTCGTGCCACCTGTTACTTCCTGGTCTGCCGAGCCTCCGGAACCTAGGGTTAATAACCCACCTTGCTACTCCGGGCAGCCCAAGGAGTGCCGCTCCTTTCTCACCCAGTGTGATATTGTGTTCTCTCTCCAACCCAACACATACTCTAGAGAGAGAGCTCGGGTTGCTTACGTCATTTCACTCCTTACTGGCCGGGCTCGAGAGTGGGGCACAGCTATCTGGGAGGCAAGGGCTGATTGTTCAAACAATTACCAGAACTTTAAAGAGGAGATGATTCGGGTTTTTGACCGTTCAGTTTTTGGTAGGGAGGCTTCTAGGGCCCTGGCTTCCCTATGCCAAGGTGATCGATCCATAACGGATTACTCTATAGAGTTTCGCACTCTTGCTGCCTCTAGTGACTGGAACGAGCCGGCGCTGCTCGCTCGTTTTCTGGAGGGACTCCACGCAGTGGTCAAAGATGAGATTCTCTCCCGGGAGGTTCCTTCCAGTGTGGACTCTTTGATTGCTCTCGCCATCCGCATAGAACGACGGGTAGATCTTCGTCACCAAGCTCGTGGAAGAGAGCTCGCGTCAACGGTGTTTCCCTGCTCCGCATCGCAACCATCTCCCTCCTCTGGCTCAGAGACTGAGCCCATGCAGCTGGGAGGTATTCGCATCTCGACTAAGGAGAGGGAACGGAGGATCACCAACCGCCTGTGCCTCTATTGCGGATTTGATGGACATTTTGTCAATTCATGTCCAGTAAAAGCCAGAGCTCATCAGTAAGCGGAGGGCTACTGGTGAGCGCTACTACTCAGGTCTCTCCATCTAGATCCTGTACTACTATGTCGGTCCATCTACGCTGGACCGGTTCGGGTGCTACATGCAGTGCCTTGATAGACTCTGGGGCTGAGGGTTGTTTCATGGACGAAGCATGGGCTCGGAAACATGACATTCCTTTCAGACAGTTAGACAAGCCTACGCCCATGTTCGCCTTAGATGGTAGTCATCTTCCCAGTATCAGATTTGAGACACTACCTTTAACCCTCACAGTATCTGGTAACCACAGTGAGACTATTTCTTTTTTGATTTTTCGTTCACCTTTTACACCTGTTGTTTTGGGTCATCCCTGGCTAGTATGTCATAATCCTTCTATTAATTGGTCTAGTAATTCTATCCTATCCTGGAACGTTTCTTGTCATGTGAAGTGTTTAATGTCTGCCATCCCTCCCATTTCTTCTGTCCCCACTTCTCAGGAGGAACCTGGCGATTTGACAGGAGTGCCGGAGGAATATCATGATCTGCGCACGGTCTTCAGTCGGTCCCAAGCCAACTCCCTTCCTCCTCACCGGTCGTATGATTGTAGTATTGATCTCCTTCCGGGGACCACTCCTCCTCGGGGTAGACTATACTCTCTGTCGGCTCCCGAACGTAAGGCTCTCGAGGATTATTTGTCTGTGTCTCTTGACGCCGGTACCATAGTGCCTTCTTCCTCTCCGGCCGGGGCGGGGTTTTTTTTGTTAAGAAAAAGGACGGTACTCTGCGCCCCTGCGTGGATTATCGAGGGCTGAATGACATAACGGTTAAGAATCGTTATCCGCTTCCCCTTATGTCATCAGCCTTCGAGATTCTGCAGGGAGCCAGGTGCTTTACTAAGTTGGACCTTCGTAACGCTTACCATCTTGTGCGCATCAGAGAGGGGGACGAGTGGAAAACGGCGTTTAACACTCCGTTAGGGCATTTTGAGTACCGGGTTCTGCCGTTTGGTCTCGCCAATGCGCCAGCTGTTTTTCAGGCATTAGTTAATGATGTTCTGAGAGACATGCTGAACATCTTTGTTTTTGTCTACCTTGACTATATCCTGATTTTTTCACCGTCACTCGAGATTCATGTTCAGCACGTTCGACGTGTTCTCCAGCGCCTTTTAGAGAATTGTCTCTACGTGAAGGCTGAGAAGTGCTCTTTTCATGTCTCCTCCGTTACTTTTCTCGGTTCCGTTATTTCCGCTGAAGGCATTCAGATGGATTCCGCTAAGGTCCAAGCTGTCAGTGAGTGGCCCGTTCCAAGGTCACGTGTCGAGTTGCAGCGCTTTCTAGGTTTCGCTAATTTCTATCGGCGTTTCATTCGTAATTTCGGTCAAGTTGCTGCCCCTCTCACAGCTCTTACTTCTGTCAAGACGTGTTTTAAGTGGTCCGGTTCCGCCCAGGGAGCTTTTGATCTTCTAAAAGAACGTTTTACGTCCGCTCCTATCCTCGTTACTCCTGACGTCACTAGACCATTCATTGTCGAGGTTGACGCTTCAGAGGTAGGCGTGGGAGCCATTCTATCCCAGCGCTTCCAGTCTGACGATAAGGTTCATCCTTGCGCTTATTTTTCTCATCGCCTGTCGCCATCTGAACGCAACTATGATGTGGGTAACCGCGAACTGCTCGCCATCCGCTTAGCCCTAGGCGAATGGCGACAGTGGTTGGAGGGGGCGACCGTTCCTTTTGTCGTTTGGACAGACCATAAGAACCTTGAGTACATCCGTTCTGCCAAACGACTTAATGCTCGTCAAGCTCGTTGGGCGTTATTTTTCGCTCGTTTCGAGTTTGTGATTTCTTACCGTCCGGGTAGCAAGAACACCAAGCCTGATGCCTTATCCCGTCTTTTTAGTTCTTCTGTGGCTTCTACTGATCCCGAGGGGATTCTTCCTTATGGGCGTGTTGTCGGGTTGACAGTCTGGGGAATTGAAAGACAGGTTAAGCAAGCACTCACGCACACTGCGTCGCCGCGCGCTTGTCCTAGTAACCTTCTTTTCGTTCCTGTTTCCACTCGTCTGGCTGTTCTTCAGTGGGCTCACTCTGCCAAGTTAGCTGGTCATCCCGGTGTTCGAGGCACTCTTGCTTCTATTCGCCAGCGCTTTTGGTGGCCGACTCAGGAGCGTGACACGCGCCGTTTCGTGGCTGCTTGTTCGGACTGTGCGCAGACTAAGTCAGGTAACTCTCCTCCTGCCGGTCATCTCAGACCGCTCCCCATTACTTCTCGACCATGGTCTCACATCGCCCTAGACTTCATTACCGGTCTGCCTTTGTCTGCAGGGAAGACTGTGATTCTTACGGTTGTCGATAGGTTCTCTAAGGCGGCACATTTCATTCCTCTCGCTAAACTTCCTTCCGCTAAGGAGACGGCACAAATCATCATCGAGAATGTGTTCAGAATTCATGGCCTCCCGTTAGACGCCGTTTCAGACAGAGGTCCGCAATTCACGTCACAGTTTTGGAGGGAGTTCTGTCGTTTGATTGGTGCGTCCGTCAGTCTCTCTTCCGGGTTTCATCCCCAGTCTAACGGTCAAGCAGAGAGGGCCAATCAGACGATTGGTCGCATACTACGCAGCCTTTCTTTCAGAAACCCTGCGTCTTGGGCAGAACAGCTCCCCTGGGCAGAATACGCTCACAACTCGCTTCCTTCGTCTGCTACCGGGTTATCTCCGTTTCAGAGTAGTCTGGGTTACCAGCCTCCTCTGTTCTCATCCCAGCTTGCCGAGTCCAGTGTTCCCTCCGCTCAAGCGTTTGTCCAACGTTGTGAGCGCACCTGGAGGAGGGTGAGGTCTGCACTTTGCCGTTACAGGGCACAGACTGTGAGAGCCGCCAATAAACGTAGGATTAAGAGTCCTAGGTATTGTTGCGGCCAGAGAGTGTGGCTTTCCACTCGCAACCTTCCTCTTACGACAGCTTCTCGTAAGTTGACTCCGCGGTTCATTGGTCCGTTCCGTGTCTCCCAGGTCGTCAATCCTGTCGCTGTGCGACTGCTTCTTCCGCGACATCTTCGTCGCGTCCATCCTGTCTTCCATGTCTCCTGTGTCAAGCCCTTTCTTCGCACCCCCGTTCGTCTTCCCTCCCCCCCCCTCCCGTCCTTGTCGAGAGCGCACCTATTTACAAGGTACGTAGGATCATGGACATGCGTTCTCGGGGACGGGGTCACCAATACTTAGTGGATTGGGAGGGTTACGGTCCTGAGGAGAGGAGTTGGGTTCCGTCTCGGGACGTGCTGGACCGTTCACTGATTGATGATTTCCTCCGTTGCCGCCAGGATTCCTCCTCGAGTGCGCCAGGAGGCGCTCGGTGAGTGGGGGGGGTACTGTCATGTTTTGTCTTATATTGTCTTGTCATTTTGCTTTTCCTTCTGTTCGTTTTCCCCCTGCTGGTTTTTTTAGGTTCGTTCCCCTTTTTCTCTCTCCCTCTCTCTCTCTCTTCTCTCTATCGTTCCGTTCCTGCTCCCAGCTGTTCCTATTCCCCTAATCAATCATTTAGTCTTCCCACACCTGTTCCCTATCTTTTCCCCTGATTAGAGTCCCTATTTCTCCCCTTGTTTTCCGTTTCTTTCCTGTCGGATCCTTGTATACTGTTCACCGTGCTGTGTCTTTGTATCGCCCTGTCGTGTCGTGTTTCCCTCAGATGCTGCATGGTGAGCAGGTGTCTGAGTCTGCTACGGTCAAGAGCCTTCCCGAGGCAACCTGCAGTTCATTATCGAGTCTCCAGTCAGTTCTCGTGATTACGAGTGAAATTGTTTCTTATGCTTTATTTACCGCTCCGATTTGTCTAGGAGTATTGCTATTTCCTTAAACTGGATTAAAGACTCGCCAAGTTTTCGCCAAGTCGCTTTTGGGTCCTCATTCACCTGCATAACAGATCATTGATAAATGAACCAACTACATCGGTGATATAGGAACCACCCTTTTAAGTTGATAATACAAGCCAATAAATTCATTAAAGGCAGTTATTCAATTATTCAATCTTGATCAATAGACGGTGGCCCTAGACTAGGAGCATTTCTCTTGGTCTGCTGTTGACAGTCAATTTCTGAGCGAGGGTTGAATCAAATGATTCATGTCACATTTCATGTGGCTGTGGATTGGTGATCAATAAAAGGTTTTCGCACACTACACAACAAATACACACACACACACACACACACACACACACACACACACACACACACACACACACACACACACACACACACACACACACACACACACACACACACACACACACACACACACACACACACACACACACACACACACACACACCATCAATTGAACATGGCGTCTTTGTTTATACCATTGTGGTATTCAAACATGAGTCCTTCTACCTCTTGCAGTAGTATAGAGGTGGGAGAGAGGTGGGAGAGAGAGAGGGGGGAGAGAGAGGGGGGAGAGAAAGAGGAGGAGAGAGAAAGAGCGAGAGGGGGAGAGAGAGGGAGAGAGAAAGTAGAGGGAGAGAGAGAGTAGAGAGTAGAGAGGGAGAGAGAGAGTAAGAGGGAGAGAGAGAGACAGAGTAGAGTAGAGAGTAGAGAGTAGAGGGAGAGAGAGAGTAGAGGGAGAGAGAGAGAGAGACCACCAGGGCTTACATCATGGCTGCACCTTCTTAATGTAATGAAGGACTTGTTGCCTAGTCTTAGTGAGAGAGAGAGGGGGGAGAGAGGGGTGGTGGGAGGAGAGAGAGAGAGAGAGAGAGAGAGAGAGAGAGAGAGAGAGAGAGAGAGAGAGAGAGAGAGAGAGAGAGAGAGAGAGAGAGGGGTGAGAGAGATGGGAGAGAGAGAGTGCGAGAGGGGGAGAGAGAGAGGGGGGTGGAGAGAGAGAGAGAGAGAGAGAGAGAGAGAGAGAGAGAGAGAGAGAGAGAGAGAGAGAGAGAGAGAGAGAGAGAGAGAGAGAGAGAGAGAGAGAGAGAGATAGATAGATAGATAGATAGATAGATAGATAGATAGATAGATAGATAGATAGATAGATCACCAGGGCTTACAGCATGGCTGCACCATCCTAATGAAGGACTTGTTGCCTAGTCTTAGTGAGAGAGGTGGGGGAAACGAGGAGAGAGAGGTGGGTGGTGGGAGAGAGAGGGGAGAGAGAGGGGAGAGAGAGGGGGAGAAAGGGGATGAGAGAGAGAGAGGAACATATATAAAAAAAGAGAGAACCATTCTTTGTTGCTGACATTGTATTATTATTGCTCTAAAGTCAAGCTATGAAAGAGTGTGAGTGTGTGGGTGTTGTGTTTCTGTGCATCACACTTATGAAAATGAACCAAAGAACAGAGCATTTTGGAGCATTTTCTCAATGTTGTCGAAAGCTGGGATCAAGCTGCCAAGCATTGGGTTTGAAATTCACTGGTCATCGAGGAATACTGCACTGAGTGATGGGTGCATCAATCACTCTGCACACACGTGTCATCATTTTAAGTGGGTTATTTAAATTAATTAAATACTGCCTTGGCATGGGCTTCCGGAACCATTAGACTTGCAAATTATGTTGGGTTATGGCGCCCAATACTAATCCTCAATTCTTAATTTATAATCCATATCTGTCCCCCCAAATGGGCAGCATACGCCATCCTCCTCTCATACTAGGACAATGCGCAGGCCTACTACTGACTTCATGAATGGTGATGTTCCTAGCCTCCTACATGCTCTATGATGACAATAAAAAGAAAGTAAGCCAAAGCTGTGGCGTGACAAACAAGATTCAGAAGTTCTCTGCTGCGCCCTTATTTCCAAGTTGCAGCAATTATGCTAATATGCCCAGCCTTCTGAATATATTACTCAAAGCCCAACTAAAACCCGATTTCATTTCCCAGTGAAATATGGTTGATAATTTCATTACACTCACAACAACACCCTTTCTCACAAAGAAAATATGTCTGAAAACACAATTTGTCATATACAATGCATCATGATTTCTTTGAAATTCTATGAGGAACACTAATGAATTGTGAGAACATTGGAGGAATAAAAAGACTGGAACAGTCTTGTGGCCCTCCCTCCTTCAAGAGACCAGAAGTGGCATATCTTCATTTCCCCTTCCTTTTCCCAGCCCTTTTGGACACTATAGTTCAAATCTTGCACTTGACCCCCCCTTCTAGCTCTGACTTTGCTGATAACTACTTTATTGAGGAAAAACATACTATGCCTGTGATATGTGGTTGTCCCACCTAGTTATTTTAAGATGAATGCACTAACTGTAAGTCTTTCGGGATCAGATGACAAAAATGTAATGTACCTTTTCAAGTTTAGCACAAATAACGTATTGGGAACCATGTAAATGTCATATCTATTGTGTCTATATTCAGACAGCCTCAGTCTCAGCAGGAATCCTATCTGAACCTGTTCAATATTAATAATAACATTTTAAAAATTCTGACAATAAATATGTGCTACTCACAAAAATGAATTACAAAAGGAACTACAGTACATTAAAAGCTTTATACTCAGTTTCTGTTTTGGAAGCATAAGCAATTACTTGCTTGCAAGTAAACTTTGACACTATTTGAGTGATTAGTGTCCCTGTAATGAATACGATGGGAGACAGAGAGCTGGTTTCAAGCGCAGGGCGCAGCAGGGGTTTATTTGTAAAGGACCACAGGAGGAGGCAGGTAGCTGGGTCCAGGGGCAGGCAGAAGGTCATACAAGAAGGTCCAAAAAGACAACAGTACAGGCAGGAAAAATGCTACTAACGTAGTCCGGGCGATCAGGCAAGCGGTTACTGACAGGAAATCCGATAGGCAAAATTACAGACAGGGAATAGGCAAAACGGTGTCGTTAGTGAGGATGGCCAAAACTATGATACATAGGAGGACTAATACGGGAAAAACCATCGCTCCGAATAGAAATGTGTATCAAAACAAACAATACCTCACAATGATGGGGCGCAAAGAACTGAACTAAATAGAGTATGTAAATGACATACAGGTGTGTGAACAGGTGATCAGAATTCAGGTGATTGGGATCTGGAGAGTGAGCTGCGTTCAGGGGATCTATGTGTTTGAGAGTGTGAGCTGGAAAGTGGGCTGGAAAGTGAGCTGCATTCAGGGGATCTACGTGTTTGAGAGTGCGAGTTGGAAGCAGACGTTACAGTCCCACTGTACATCAGATCACAGAGTCCAGCTAAATAGGACAATAACACTTTGCAAATCCTTGACCTAGATCTTCTGTAAAAATAACTCCACGCTAAACAAACTAATTTTGAGTCATCCAATCCACTCTGGGCCCTGGCCTGGGGAGAATAAACATCTTATTTATGAACATCTGTCAAAGCTCATGTCTTTTTCCATTCCATGGAATATATCAAACATGAGCTCATGCTTGACATGTCCAGATCTCTTCTCTATTTGACACCGCCAGGCCGGATGAATTAAATGGCATAAGTAAATCCATCAGGAAGTGGGGAAAGTAGAATATACCTACCATGTCTAAATAGTAGAAGGAAAACATGGCCCCTAAGACGTCGTCTTAAATCAGTATTGCTACGAACGATCTTGGTCAAGTGTATTAACCTCTCTAGGGTAGGGGGCTGCATTCGGAATTTTGGATGAAAAGCATGCCCAAATTAAACGGCCTGCAACTCGGGTCCAGAAGATATGATATGCATATAACTGGTAGATTTGGATAGAAAACACTCTAAAGTTTCCATTCAGGAAGTAGTTTTTCTTTTGGTTTCTGTCACGTTCTGTCCATCATTCGTATGTGTTTTCCTTGTTTTAGTGTTGGTCAGGATGTGAGCTGGGTGGGCATTCTATGTTGTGTGTCTGGATTGTCTATTTCTATGTTTGGCCTGATATGGTTCTCAATCAGAGGCCGGTGTTGGTCATTGTCTCTGATTGGGAACCATATTTAGGTAGCCTGTTTTGTGTTGGGTTTTGTGGGTGGTTGTTCCTGTCTCTGTGTTTACACCAGATAGGACTGTTTAGGTTTTCACTTTTCTTGTTTTGTATAGTCTGTTCATGTATAGTCGTCTTTATTAAAAACATGAAAAACCACCACGCTGCATTTTGGTCCGCCTCTCTTTCACCAGAAGAAAACCCTCACAGTTTCATAGTTTTCTTTTCAATGCCATTACAGTATCCATTGACTTAAGACTCCATTTGCAGTTCCTATGCCTTCCACTAGATGTCAACAGTCTTTAGAAATAGTTTCTGGCTTGTATTCTTATAAATGAGGGAGTAAGACCAGTCTGAATGAGTGGACCCTAACGTGACGCAGAGTTTTTTCAGGCGCATGTGCATTTCTTGCTTACCTTTTATATTGACAACGTTTTTGTCCGGTTTAAATATTATAGATCATTTAGGCTAAAAAACAACCTGAGGATTGAATATAAACATCGTTTGACATGTATCTATGAACTTTACGGATACAATTTGGATTGCTTTGACTGAGTTTGAGCCTGTGGATTACTGAAGAAAACGCGCTAACAAAACGGAGGTTTTTGGATATAAGGAGACTTCATCGAACAAAAGGAACATTTATTGAGTAAATTAATGTCTTCTGATTGCCACCATATGAAGATCATCAAAGGTAAGGGATTAATTTTATCTCTATTTCTGAGTTTTGTAACTCTTCTGCTTGGCTGGTTACTGTTTGTAATAATTTGCCAACTGGGTTATGTTCTGGGCTCGGTATGCTTTCGCCGAAAAGCATTTTATAAATATGACACGGTGGTTGGTTTAACAAGAAGTTAATCTTTAAACCTATGTGAAATATGTTTTGTTTTCTGAATTTTTATCATGAGCATTTCTGTAATTGAATTTGTCGCTCTGCAATCTCACTGGATGTTGGCCTTATGGGACGCTAGCGTCCCACATACCCTAGAGAGGTTAAAATATAAAGTGCTTAGAATGGGTTGGTACACACTTGTAGTGAGTACTGGAACCTTGCATTTTCTACTGCTTGAGTAGAAGGATCTCTTATACAATCTTGGCCTACAAATATGACGTGTACCGGCACCTAAATATGATGAGAGCCAGCATCTTAAATGAGTACCGGCACCTATTTCAGTGCATTTCAGGCACTGGCTATAACCCAAGAGGTCAGTTGTTTTACCTTAATTTAACTAGGCAAGTCAGTTAAGAACAAATTCTTATTTTCAATGACAGTCTAGGAACAGTGGGTTAACTGCCTGTTCAGGGACAGATTTGTACCTTGTCAGCTCAGGGATTTGAACTTGCAACTTTCTGGTTACTTGTCCAATGCTTTAATCACTAGGCTACCCTGCCACAGTAGCACTACTTTAAATATACTTACAGTGCAGTATCATAATTGGTGATATATGAGACTAATTCACTTTCTCCTCACCCCTGAGGTGCATTATTGCTATTATAAAAGTGTTACCAACATAATTAGAGCAGTACAAACAAATGTATACGATCAGATATACCACGGCTGCCAGCCAATCAGCATTCAGGGCTCGACCCTACCCTGCTCGACCCAGGCTGTCTCTGCCTGGCCGGTTCCGCTCTCTCCACTGGGATTCTCTGCCTCTAACCCTATTACAGGGGCTGAGTCACTGGCTTACTAGTGCTCTTTCATGCCGTCCCTAGGAGGGGTGCGTCACTTTAGTTATTATTATTATTTGACCATGCTGGCCATTTATGAACATTTGAACATCTTGACCATGTTCTGTTATAATCTCCACCCGGCACAGCCAGAAGAGGACTGGCCGCCCCTCATAGCCTGGTTCCTCTCTAGGTTTCTTCCTAGGTTTTGGCCTTTCTAGGGAGTTTTTCTTAGCCACCGTGCTTCTACACCTGCATTGCTTGCTGTTTGGGGGTTTAGGTTGGGTTTCTGTACAGCACTTTGAGATATCAGCTGATGTAAGAAGGGCTATATAAATAAATTTTATTTTATTTTATTTGATCCACCCAGTTTATAATTGGTGATATAAGAGACTGCACTTTGTCCTCCTAGCCCCCGCTCCCTACGCTGATCCCTCCGCTTCTGTGGAACCGGACCGTGAATCGTTGCCGGAGGAACCGTACAGTGGATCATCGCCTGAGGCTCTGAACTGGGAACCACCGCTGGAGGCTCTGGACTGCAGCTTGTTGCTGGAGGCTCTGGACTGAGGATCATCGCTGGAGGTTCCGGACTGCGGACTGTCGCTGGAGGCTCCGGACTCGGGAACGTCGCTGGAGACTCCGGACTGGGGACTGTCGCTGGAGGCGCCGTGCCCTGGATTTTCACTGCAGGCTCCGGGCCATGGATCATCACTGGAGGCTTCGTGCCATGGATCATCACTACAGGCTCCGGGCCATGGATCATCACTGGAGGCTTCGTGCCATGGATAATCACTGGAGGCCCCGGGCCATGGATCATCACTACAGGCTCCGGGCCATGGATCATCACTGGAGGCTTCGTGCCATGGATCAACACTAGAGGATTTGTACGTGGAGCTGGAACAGGTCTCACCGGACTGAGGAGATGTACTGGAAGCCTGGTGCGTGGAGCTGCCACAGGGCTTACCAGGCTGGGTAGCCATACTGGAGGCCTGGTATGTGAAACTGGAACAGGTCTCACCGGACTGGGGAGATGCACTGGAAGCCTGGTGCGTGGAGCAGGCACCGGATACACTGGGCTGTGGTGGCGCACTGGAGGTCTCGAGCATAGAGCTGGCACAACCTGTCCTGGCTGGATGCCAACATCCGCCTGGCAAATGCGGGGTGCTTGTAGAGAGCGCACCTGCCTGTGAATGCTCACTGGAGACACCGTGCGCATCACCGCATAACACGGTACCTGACCAGTCACACACTTCCCACGGTCAGCACGGGGAGTTGGCTCAAGTCTGAACCCTGACAACGCCAATCTCCCCTTTTAATTTGAAATGTTCCAACAAATACAATAAACAACTCAACGAGCATAAAGCTAGGAGTGCAAACACATGCAACATACAATGACAAGATCCCACAACAGAAGGTGGGAAAAAGGGCTGCCTAAGTATGATCCCCAATCAGAGACAACGATAGACAGCTGCCTCTGATTGGGAACCATACTCGGCCAACAAAGAAATATAAACATAGATTTCCCACCCTAGTCACACCATGACCTACCAAATAGAGAATTTAAAGGAGCTCTAAGGTCAGGGCGTGACAGGACCCTAGATGAAATGACGTCAGGCTGACAGCTCTTCTGTGACATCATGATCATTAGCTGACTGTAAAAGGGCATTTTGTAGGGAAAAAAGTAGTGACTAGAAATATACCTTTATCTGCATCGGAAATGGCATATATATTATATCCCATGCCAACTTTTTTCCCTCTGGGGAGAGCCTCTTCATCTATGAAGCCGACAAGACCCGTCTTGCTCTTATTCCCTCATTAAAAAACCTCACTTCCTGCTCTCCTTTTCACAGTCCATTCTTCTCTCCCCCAGTGGTTTGAGATATAATCAATTATTCAGCTCACTCAAGAGACAGAGAAACCCTGTGCTCAGAATCAGTCCAATTCAGTCTTCATCATTTCCTGACAGCAGTTACTTAGCCTTAAAGGACCAATCGGCTTGATGAAAAAATAACTAAGCGTTTCACCGCAACGGTTTCTGTAAAAAGCTGAGGGATGGGGCTGGAGAAATGTAAGAACTGACCATCGATTGTGTCAAAGTTATAGTTTTAACTACGTTGTGAGGCTATACTGTGTTTGTTTACATTTACTTTGGGTTCTGATGGGGTAAACAGTTGAAGTAAGCTCATAAGGCATTTCTAAGTTATATTCATCAAGAATCAATGGATAAATATCAATAATTTATACATCCAAAAGGGATGTAGCAACAGCTGATTGCCCCTTTAAGAAAACCGAAATGCCATGTCATCCAATTCTGTACTACAGTATCCATTTCATATGATATGTTACATCCTGGGAATGTATTTTTTCATGTTTTTACATTTTTGC